>NC_137699.1:26337526-26512149 GCF_964034855.1 Anser brachyrhynchus | reverse complement strand
TAGCATAGCAGGTTAGAGTTGAGAGGATTATTTTTTGTGGGAAGGTGTGTGAAAAGACCTGTAACCATTAGAACGTATTTCAGTGGATGTAAAGTTACCGTGCTTATTGTGATGTTCGGAGGGCGACTTATGCTCTAGAAGAGATTGCTAAATATAATTCAGATTATTTCTCAAATATATACCCAAGAGCACCTGGTAATATATTCTAGACATAATAGTAGCTGCATCTATCCCAGCTAATGATTAGATGGAGAATGTTATGTTTGCTTGTTACTGCCAATGGGAATTTTATGGCAGCAGCTTGATTTCCATTAGATGAGAGGTTTCTGTGGACAAAATTGACAATGAGCACTCTGGCAATTTTGTGTGGTTGTCAAAAGTTATGCACTGCTGTTTGAAAACATGCCAACTGTTAATGGCTACCTTCAGGAGATCCATTTTACAGTCTTAAAGTATAATAAAAGTGCTTCAACCTTGTAATATGGATAAATACTTGAGTAATATTATCCTTAAATTGGTCTAAGATCAGAATCCTTGTATGTCAGTCCTCAAGTGTTTTTAAGGGAATAAAAAGCATAAAAACTATTTTTATCATGGTACTTCACATGCTGGTGGCTGGAGGAACAGTTTTCATAATCGTGCTTTGAAAGCTGTCCTACTCGTTATGACTTTCAACTTCCAGTAACATTTTTCTGGGTTCATTTGTGTTTTCAATGTAAGCACAGCTTACTTCCATGTGAACTACAATACTCTGATTCTTCAAATATAGCAGTTATATAGTCTATTTAAATTTCCAGCATTAAGGTAGCAGGCTGAAGTATCATTTGTGTAAGCCTTAGTGTTTGGATTTGATTGACTGTATTAGAATTAACCAGCAAAAAAATAAATATATATATATAAATCTATCTCCAGCACTAATGCGAAAAGATTTGTAATTGAAAAAAGGGATGCATGCAATGTTTTGTCCTAGATATGTAATGAAGGTAGCAAAAATAATGAATATAGAGTTACTATTTGAATTTTATTTTTTCTTTTCCTAACATAACTCTTTGACTCTTTAAGATGAAAAGGGATGGCCAAAGTCAGTAAGAGAATTCAACAACACCTTGCGATGTGTTCCTGAACCATGGTTTTTGAAAATGAAGTTTCATATAAACAAAACTATGTTTGAAGGCTCTTATAGCAGGAGACAGGTGATATTATATTGTTTTTGATGTTCCTTTTATAAGGAAGGGAAGGGTTTATAAATATCTTCTGTAATTGAAGTGGTTCAGAGAATTACTAATTAGCATTTTAAAAGCACTATAGCATTCTGTCCATAACTAGTATGCACTTCATGAGGTAAGTTTGCATATAGATCACATGGAAACATGACGCATAGTTTCTCACAGGTAATTCACATGAAAGTAATATACATTGAGTGTGTTGCTTCACAAAAAAAACCAGCTTATTCAGAGTCTGTGTACTTTGAAGATTCAATAAAGAAGTTAAAGAACTAAGACTCTTAGGTAAAAACAGAATTACATGAAACGAGAAAAGAGAATTTATCACAGAAACTCAGGATTGTTTAGGTTGAAAGAGACGTCTTCATTTGATCTAATCCCCTGCTCAAGCAAGGTCACCCAGAGCAGGTTGCCCAGGACTGTGTCCAGCTAATTTTCAAATATTTCCAAGAAGGGGGACTCCACAATCTCTCTGGACAACCTGTGTGAATGCTCAGTCAACCTCACAGTAAAGAAATGTTTCCTGATCTTCACATGTCATTACATACTTTTTAATGTGTGCTCGTTGCCGCTTGTCACTGGACACCACTGAAAAGAGCCTGACTTCCTCTTCTTTGTTCCCTCCCATCAGTTATTTGTACACATTGATAAGAATCCCTCCTCTGAGCCCTCTCTTCCCCATGCTAAAGAGTCCCAGCTCTGTCAGTATCTCCTCTTATGAGAGAGATGCTCCAGTCCCTTAATCATCATCCTAGCCTTTGGATTGGACTTTCTCCAGTATGTTCATGTCTCTTGTACTGGGAAGCCCAGAACTGGACATGTTACTCCTGATGCAGTCTCACTAGTGATGAGTAGAGAGGAAGAAGGATCGCCTTCCTCAACCTGTTGGCAATACTCCTAATAATGCACCCTGGGATTCTTTTTTTTGTCACGCAGGTGCATTGCTGGCATTCTTGTTCAGCTGGCACTCATGTTCAGCTTGCTGTCCACCAGGACCTTGAAGTCCTTCTCTGAAAAACTGCTTTCTGGACAGCTGGCGCCTAGCATATGCCAGTGCTGGGGTTGTTCCTCTGTAGGTGCAGGACTTTGTACTTCCCTTGGTTGAGCTGCATTAAGTTCCTGTCAGCCCATTTCTCAAGCCTGTTGATATCCCTCAGAGTGGCATTAGAACCCCCTGGTGTATCAGCCACTCCTCCAAATTTTCTATCATATGCAAACTTGCTGAGGGTGTGCACTATCCAGTTATCAGGGTCAATGAAAATGTTGAACAGTAATGGTTCCAGTATTTTGTCCTGTATATTTTTTTTCCTCCAACAGGAATTAGTCCCACTGATCACAAACCTCTGGGCCTGGTCATTCAGCCAGTTTTTAATCCTGTCCATTTATCTAACCCATACTTTGTCATCTTGTCTGTGATGATGTTACAGGAGACAGTGTCAAAGGCTTTATTAAAATAAAGGTAAACAACAGCCACTGTTTTCACCTCATCCACCATGGTAGTAACCTCACTGTAGAAGTCAAAGAAGTTGCCCAAGCATGATTTCTCCTTTGTAAATCCATGCTAGTACTCCCCATCATGTTTCTGTCCTTCACCTGTTTGAAAATGTTTCCCAGGAGGATTTTCTGCATCATATTCCCAGGGACTCAGGTGAGAATGACTGGCCTGTAATTTCTTGGGTCTTCCTTCTTGAACATAGGAGTGATATTTGCTCTCTTCCAGTCCTCAGAAACCTCTAACAATTGCCATGACCATTTAAAGATAATCAAGAGTGGCCTCACAATGACAACGGATTGCTCCTGCAGAAACCCACAAGTTGTGGGTGCAACCTGTTTGGTCCCATGGACTTAAGTACATCTAGTTTGTTTAAATGCTCCTTAACCTGGTCCTCCTCCATCGAGGGTAAGTCTTGCTTCAGAATTCCCCTCTGGTATCAGAGGCCTGTGATTCCTGAAAGCAGGTTTTACTGGTAAAGACTAAGGTGAAGAAGGCATTGAGTAACTCGGTCTTCTCCATGTCATTTGTCACCAGTTTCCCTGCCCTATTCAGCAATTATTCAACTGATGATTTTTCATGATTTTCCAAACTTGAATTGAGTTTCATCTCAGTTTTTCTAAACAAAATATGACAAATTTCTAAGATTAATTATTATAGTGATATTCAAAAGTTTGGAATCCAACCTTGGTCTTAATAGAACCAATATAGGTGTACACACCTAGGAGGAAACAGTCATGAGTTCTATTTTTCCCTGTTTTTCCTCTGGATTATCATCTCTGCAAAATCCAGTTACCTTCTCAGTGTTGTCACTAATATCAATTTCTATTCCAAACTTGTTTCTTTTTGCCCAGTCTAAAGCCTAGACATGTTTCTAACATGTTACGGAATTATGCTACCTGAAGTCTCAGTATGGCTGAGATAGAGGTAATTATTTCTGAGACTATTCCAGATACTGCTTTTCTGTATCATAGTGCATAACATGACTATCCCAACTGCCACTTAGGTCTGTAAGATAGATATTTTCTTTGATTTGGACTTCTGTTGTGCCTTCGGTAGACAGTTGCAGTCTAAAACTAAAATTTTCTGGTTAAGTCTCCTTTTCCTTCTAGATATGTGATCTTGTCAACTGCTCTAATAGGTTCCAACTAAAACTACAGTAGGTATATAGCTCTTTCATGGATGCTTGTTTTGCTATTATGTTCAATGTACTTGTCATAGTTTGACTGTATCTTGATTTCTTTAAAGGACATCATTATATCTTCTGAGTCTTACAACACATTGTAATGATAAGAGATCATTAATACTTCTTCCCAGTGAAGCCAAAATCTTTTTTATATTACTGTAAACAATGTTAGCCAATGCTGCATTAAAATTGTACATTCATAACAGTTTGAAATGAATGTAGAGAAGAGTGGTAGTTCAAGACAAAGTCTGAGTTAAAAAGGTCCTCTGAAGACTGACTTTCAGTAGATGCTGTGAACAAATAGTTCCTGTTTTACTTGAACGACTTCCCAGCATGACACGCTTAAGCAATAGTTGTATTTTCATCTCTTTCTGAAACATGTGACTCTCTAGTCAAAGGCAATCAGTGAGGGGAAAGCAAGTGAATTAAATTGGAATGAAACAACAGAGACAGCTTAATGTTTGATGCTGGTCACAGATTAACAATTTTCTGTTTCATGGGTGGGAGAAAAGGCCAAAGCATTCACACTGGTTTACAGTTTGTGCATTTAATTTAAGAGGCTTACTGTAGTCAAATGGGACTTTTTCATCAGTATAAAAAGAATGTCTTGAAGTAAAATACTGAAATTGTAGAAGTTGTAATTTATTAAATATGTAGTTGTAATTTGTTAAATCTGTATGTATTCTGTTGTCAGTTTAAAACAAGTAAATAGAAATGATTCTGCTGACATTCTTCTTGATGGGTCAGGATTATATACAAGCTGAGATCATATTCAAGTATTTACCTGTGTAAGTACAAATTAATAATATATACAGGAATATTAAAAAGCTGCTATAGCTACTCTTTGGTATTTTGTTTCTCAAGAAATGATGTTGAACCAAATCAAACTTGTAAAAATGGTGGAAAAAAGCCCTGTATATTCCCTTCTAAAAATGTGCTCAAAATTATAAGTAATGAAAATGAGTAAAGATGCAATTTCTGTGCATGTGGTTTATCATTATCAGTAAATAATTTTGAATAGTATTTCATGATTTAGATGTGACATTAAATCTAAAATAACACACTTAAATACTTATAAGTAGCGAATATTATTTAGAAGCACCTAAAGCTTTATCTTAGCCATAGTATTAAAATATTGCTCCTAGTGGATTAATGATGTATTTAATTATTTGTGTCAGAGGAATTTTTCTTTGGGATTAGATTATGACTACCCTTGAATTTAGATACTGGCAGCCTCTTACTCCCTGGAAGTGTTTAGGTTTTTCCAGAGCATAGTCAAATATCTCCTCAGGATTGAACGTTATATTTCTTGGGAGGGTAGGTCAGAGAAAAGACAAGACTTGTTGGATACATTCTACCAGAGGTATTTCAAAGACTGAGTGAAATTACTCTTTACCAGAAAAAGAGGTGCACAAGGAAGGAAAGAGAAATACTTCACAATCCCTCACCTTGGTGATGTTCACTATATACTGCCTCCTGGAGTTTCCTGGGCGATAAAGATTTTGATGAAAGTGTTAAAAAAGAGAACTGTCATATTTTTGGCCTTTATATATATATATATATATATATATATAAAACATGTTCGATATTGCAATGAAAAAGCATATGTGACATCTCCATGCTTTAAGTACACTGAGTCTCTCTGAATAGTTTAAAATGATCTCTTAAGTGTTTCTTTGTCATTAGTACACAATCTATTTATACTAACTGGGTTCATTTAAAACTGCAAAGATTATGAGCATTGCCAAGTGTTTTGAGAGAGTGTTTTGGCAAATGTGTGGCTGTGATGGCTCTCATTTCTCTTCAGTATGTTGGAAAATGAAGGTGGAAAAACTTTATTTATGTACCCAAAACAAAACAAAACAAAAAAAAACTTGATAAAGGCATTCCAGGTTCCTAATTTATAACTTTCTAGCATTTTCTGTCTTAGTACGTCTACCTTCTGTGTAGAAAATACTTCCTGATTGTCATACCTGTAAACTGGATTCTCTCACCTCAACAAAGCCACTGAATGTTTGTAAGAGAAAACAATTTTCACTGGGTGTACAAACTGTAGTATATTGTTTCTTGCTCTCGTTTTGGTGACAGAAACAGAAGTGAAAATAACAACTGTTGTACAGAGGAGTCTGGCCAATAAGAAGCTAGGACTTCTATGAGCATATGAACTCGGTCATTATTGAGGAAGAAATAGCACAGGGCCTAAAATGGCGCCCTCCCATTCCTGTGGCCGCCACGCGCACCACGCAGGTGGGCAGTGTGAGGAGCAGGCCCTGTCAGGCCTGGGCTCGGCAGCTGCAGGCCTCGCCCTTGAGTCCCAAGCTGCGCCCAGCAGCTTTAGCTGATATTAGCTGCAAAATACCAGTTCCTTCTGTGTGGCCTGGGATGCTAATTATGCTTCAGATTAGAATAGGGGGTCTGATTTATATTGTCAGTATATTTATAACAAATAGCTTGATTTCTGTGTCTAGAGAAACTTGACCATAAGAGATTTTCTAGAACCACGAAGGCAGACTCATCTAAAAGCTGCAGAATTTTCTGGAACATCTTACGGTAAATTATGAGTATTAGTCACCAGAAGCTATTCCAAGTTCTTTGGGGCACTTACTTTAAAAAAAAAAAAAAAAAAAAAGCTTAGTTTATTTTTGTGCAGCACTAAAATCACCATTTTGTGTATCCTTTGACTAGAATTTTGTTAATATCTACCTGGGTAATATTTAATGTGATAAAAGTGAAATCTTGCAGTTTAGTCTTTTGCAAAGACTAAAACTTGGTTCTTTTCTTTACTATATAAGTTTTGTACAACCCGAGATGTATACGTAACCCTTCAAGCTGCTGGCATTGAGCCATTTCATGTGATGATAATTAAAATCTAGAGGTCACCTTCTGTAACTTTCTTCTAGACTATATATATGTCTAGACTATATATATGTGTTAGTAATGTAGTTATCCATACATTGTATACTCGTCCCAGTGTTTACAGATTTTTGATTCTTCAATATGAGCTCTGTTTTATCTCAAGAAACTAAAATAGTGAAATAAGAATGCATTGAAAATCTATATTCTATTTTGAAGTGCATACGTTTTTAAATGTATATTAAAATGAAATTACATATATATTTTAAGTAGGTTTTACAACTTAAGCTTCAGATATATTTGATATAGTAATGCATACCAGTCAGGTTTTTTCTTCTTTTTGGAAAATGTCAGCTTTTGTTTTGAACAAACATACAAACAAATCCCACTTTGTTTTTTATTTATTTATTTTTTTATCAGCCAGATAGCAGCCTTCTGAAAATTATTTTCTAGGTGATAAATAACCCCCCACTAATTTAACAGATGACATTCTTTGGTTTTTAATACATCTTTTTACATAGGCAGAATCGTCTTGCAGAAGACCTAAGCATTTATTCATAATGCTTTTGTACTCTAATTTTCTCTTATATACTGCTTTCATGGGATATTGAACAAGTATTTTTTGTACTAGTTTACCACAACAGATTATTTTTTTTTTACATATGACATAAAGTGAAACTGCAGTTTTTGATATTATGGGTAAGGTAAATACCACCATATAAACTGCCAAGAAAGGCTTGCACCTTTCTTTCTTATGATTCATTTGTACTCTACTTTTGAACTTGTTTATGCAAATTATATTTAACTAGGGGAGAAAAAAAAAAAAAGTTGTTTGTCATCCAAAGCTCAGAAGAAAAATGCTAGCACATACTTCTTCAGCTTTTTACTTGTTTCAGGAGTCTTCTACTTTTCAACCTTCAATCTTCTAGTGATGTCACCTAGTTTATACGGCAGTTTTTCATTTCAGTATTTTTCTTCTGTTTTTCCAAGTCATTGGGAAAAAATTCCCAACTTTGTTGCTTAGCTTGACAGCCTTGAACCATCCTGAGGGTTTTTTCTCTTGTCTACGGATTAGCAAAAGAGGCCAATCCTAATTAGCCCAAAGAACCATATTTTTCTTCTCATCAGGCACTGAATGTTTGTTCAGTCATTTTCATTAAGGTGACTGGATAACATTTAAACTATTTCACCCTACAGTCTCTGCAAAAGATTTGTTTCTGTTCTCATCAGCTTTTGGTGGCCAGTAAGAGCTTAGGGTTTATAGGCTTCTGAAAGGTTTTGTTCAAAGGTTAGCAGAAAACAGGCTATAGTCTAAAGCTGGTTGAAATTTCCAGTATGACATAAAACTTAGTGAGAGAGATCTCTTTTGTTAAAGAGCTACCTTTGTGATAGTTAAATCCAGTGTGATTACTTTCTTCTGTAACACTTCCAAAAGGAAATGCTTTTCATCATGCAGATGTCTTTTATTAAATTTAATTTAATTTAAATTAATTTTTAATTAAATTAAATTTAATTTTGTTTTGTTTTTGTTTTGTTGTCTTCTGTGGTATTTCTGACCACACATTTACTTTCAAATCCAACATTTTTCCCTCCTCTACTTAATCTTATTTCAGTTAGAGTAATGTGGATGCTTTATATGAGAACAGTCATGTAGGGTGTGTTCGCATTGCGTGTCTGGTCCACGCTAGCAACCTGCTGCTTTTCCAGTTTGAGAGTTGCTGGCTGGATACTCATGCTGTTCGAAGGGCTTCTGAAGCTTGGACAATTCTTGTGCAGTTGCAGTTGCGGAGATGTGTGCCCAGACCTCGTACATCTGTGGTGGCAGGGCTGATGTGACACATCTTCTCACACCCCAGTGACTTGCAGTCATTCCACCCTTGCTGCACAGAGGAAGGAGTTTAGGCTTTTCGTCTTGTGGGTTAGGTGTGATTCTAGGCTTAAAGGGGATTTCAGACTATAAACAAGGATAGCCTGGGCTTGAGGCATTAATAATGTGGATGGTCAATGAGACAGAGATAAAAGCAGGTTCAATTAACTTAGTAAAGTATGTTGCAGCTCTGTCATCAGAGAGGTGAATTCTCTTAGGTGTAACTCTCATGAAATTGATGTTAAACGTGCAAATTAGGCTGACAGCTGGGTGTTCCAGTGGAACAAATGAAAAGTTCCTTGGAATTCAGGTCTGCTTTCACTGTTTTCACTGCTAAGAACAACATCTAATGATACTTTACATTTGAACAGTCACGGCTTTGAATAACCATGGAAATATTTCCACCCATCCTTTTCATGATGTGTTCATGCAGCAGATGTTTGGCATACTGCTTCTCTTTCTGATTCATCAGTCATCCTTACTACATTTCCACAACCCCTTCAAAACTTCTACTTTATTCCTATTACTTTTCTTCTTGTTTAGGCAATTGAATCCCACTAAGTTCTAATGTAAATGATGTGACAGCTTTTTACTATGAAAAATGTTAAAATTCATCAGCCAAATTAGGGTTATTCCTTCAGGAAAAAAAAAAAAAGAAAAAAAAACATTGTTTAGAAAATGTCTGAATTTTTGTCTAGAATCTTTTTGTGTAATTTGGCCCATGATAGCATTTTTTCTAAAACTTGAACGATGCTTAATTCTGCGTTCTTCCTTCTGGGAACTACCTTTATTTTCATGTTGCATTTCTAATTAAGTGTAATCTTGCTATTGTTTCTGTGTCAGTGTAGTAAGGTACTTCATCTGACTTTTAACCATAAAACTTAACACATTAAGTTGGGATTTTCTGGAAAATGATTATATAGTATTCAGTCCAGTGAAATAGCATCCTTTTAATTTATTTATTTAAGTCCTAGAAGGAAGTTCAATGAGGTGAGACTAATTGTACTTCTTGGTGAAACAAATACAGGGCTTAAGAGGACAGACTTTAGAGGTCTTTGGCTAACATGCAGAATTTGCATAATAGGTTTGCTGTTCCAACAGGACTATGAGCAACACAAATAAAAGGAAGTTTATGTCTCTTATTTGGTTCCTCTGGCATCTACAGTTGCAGATGAAAGAATTTTAAAGTATAAAGTATACCTTTTGTATGAATCAGAAATATGACCAACAGCATTTTGCTGTCGTGCTCTCACATAGTGGTATGCTTTAGTATGGCATATGTTAGTCATTGGGCCTTAAAAGAGAAAAACACCCTTTTCAAGCTCAGTGTTGAACACACACTTAACTTGAAGCAAGACTGAGAACAAGCATGTGCTTATGATCAACTTAAATAGGGATGTTTTCCAAAACAAAATTACATGCTAGATGGCCAGCAATTGCTAAGTTGTAATTTTATTTTTAAAGGAAATGTAATACTGGCAGCCTTGAGGCTGCTGGATTGTAGTAATGGCTGGTATTTGTATCTGGCCCATGAGCATGCCAGTGAAAAATTTCCTGTGACAAAAATCCATTTGGCTAATGAACCCCCTTTTAATTAGACCTCGAATTTTCAAAGGAACACAGCTTATTTTTTTCCTCAGTAATGTAATATAACTGCATGAAACAGCTGAAAAAATGAAATGAATGACAGAAATACTTTCAAGTGAATTAAGCAGACTATTTGTTAGGTGCTTAGATGTCTAAGGCTTTCTTTTGCTCTGCCAGATTTAACTGAGGCCAATAGAAAGGGCTAGGTTACAAAATGAAGCAAGTTTTCTTGTTTCGTGACAAAGGCATTTGGGTTTGAGAGTGACTTGATAAAGCTGAGAAATGTGTCATTTCTTCTGCTGGTTTATACAGTTATTCAGAGGTACAAGTGTTATTGAACATGCATGTAATATCTTGCAGATGTTACACAGTCAGCCAAACACTATGCCTGAAAAAAAGTCTTTCCATAAAACGACTTAAAACAACAAAAAAAGCTATCCCCCGACTTGACTAATTTCAGTGTGCAGATGTGTCAGAGTTGAGACTGCCTGTGCAATCTGCTGTAGGGAACCAGCTTTGGCAAAAGGGTTGGGCCTGATGATCTCTGGAGGTCCCTTCCAACCCCTACAATTCTGTGATTCTGTGAGACTGTCCAATGTTGCATCTCATTTTGGAAGTTTCTTGTTAAAAATACGAATAAATACAGACTATTACAAAAGAAATTCAGGTGGTAACTATAGATGTAAATTTCTAGCCCTTTTCTGCATTGCTTCTGATGAGTACTTTAAGACTGTTTAGCAGATTGCTATAGTTACCTAGTCCTTTACTGAATCTTACTGTAATACAAAGGACATGAGCAGTGTTAGAGGTAGCTATTCCGGAGCAGTGATGCTAGTCAATGTTCCCTCATGGTTTCTGAAACCTTCTCTGCTGCACTGTTCTCCTTTTCCTCCCCTCTTCTGCACTTCCCCAACAGTTCCTCCAGTCCTCATCAGTCATCATCACTAACTACGAAATCAGTGCTGATGTGCTGGAGGATGTATAACCTGATCTGACACAGTCTGCCTGAGGAGCAGGGATACTGATCTAGCCAGTGCGGATCGTATCATGCTATTTGGGAAGAAACTCCACGAAGAATGCAGAAAGCACTTACTGGGCAATAAAAGGACATTTGAAATTCAAGGAAATAAATACAAAGTGAGTGGCTGGACAGGCTGTACAGGAATGGCTTTTTCACTCCCCCTTCAGCACAATAACTGATGTGCACTGAAGAATGTTTCTAGGAGTCAAGTTGAGAAGAAACAAAAGGACGTAGTCCTTCATGCAGAATGTAGCTATTCATGTAGTGTGTAGTGGCGTGGAATGCTTTGCCGAAGGATGCTGCAGAGAGCAGCATCCAGGTTAGTGCAGGGGGCCTGGGAACCAAAGTCTTTTGAGGGTTACTGAACAGCTTGTGCAGAGACAGTTTTCTGAGCTGTACGTGGTGGGAGGACAGGAGAGAACAAGGAGGAAGTATCGCTGGGCGTGCCACGTTCTTACACACTTGCTTAGGTTTAGGGCTCCGTTGGATGTAGGATGCTTAGCTAGTTAGACCTTTAATTTGACTCAGTGTTGCTATTCTTATGTTCTTTTTCTATCTTTTTCTCCAATATTTAAAAAACAATTGTATTTCCTGATGACACTGCTTACACTGATTTTATCCTTTGTATTGCTGCGGTGATCTGGTGCTGTTTAGGAATGCTTTGCAATGTCTTTAATCTGAAAAGAATTCTGCTTCTAAGGAAGGCAATCAGTTTCCAAAAATGCTGCTAGTGATAAAATAAATAAAACAAATAATGCTGGGCAGATAATTTTGGGGAAATATTTAATTCCTTGTAGTTATTTCATATGATGGTATTATGACTGATCCCAAGAGGGAAAGAAAGGGAAATGCTGAGGCAGTGTAGTCCACCCTACCGGACATTTTACATACAACCTCTAATTTGTATTATATTGGACTGTTCTAGTATCAGTCAATATATAGAATCAAAAACTTTCCTATGCTGAGAAGCAATACTTATTCTTAAGGAACTGTGTATACCTTTTCTTACCAGACAGATTAGAAGTAGTTTATAACTGTTTTCTAAAGTTTTCCTTCATTCCAATGAACAGATGATATCTCTCTCTGGTGTGGCTAGCTGATCGTGTTTCAGCTACTTTGAACTTGAGACTTGATTCTAGGTAAGGTCTGATATTGCAATACAAACATCTGCAGGTAAGAATTTCACTCATGAGGAAGGTCCTAGATCAGGTGGAAATAAAGAGAGGAACCACTGTCTTTCCTACAGTTATCTTTGAGCTGGAACAACCTTCCTTTACATAACTTTGTTAATTTTTGTTTGTATTTTACATGCTTTGATAATTTCAGTTAACAAGCTATATAGTGTGATATAATATTGCACTCACCCACTTCCTGAATTCTGTGCAAATATAACCTAGCTTGCAGGAGGCAAATACGATTATTGGTATTTTCTAAATATGAAACTTCTAACCTGAGCAGTGGAAAAGTTCTGTCAGGAACTTATGAAGCATGGGACTGCCAAGGTATGCATTGAGCCAGGACTGGAGCACTTGAAAGGTTGCAATAAAACATGCTTGCTTTGGGTGAGTATAGGTCGTTGCTGTGTCTTGATACTAAATATTAACCTTATAAGTCACCAAGTCTTCATTTCATCAGAGAAATAAATTTTAGTCAGTCATACATACCAAAATGTTGATGATAGAGTGAATAACTGTACAGCATCTTGTCTGAATGCAGAATTTTCAGCTGGCAACCATTTTTAACATTTGAAGAGAAGCTATTCATGAATGCCAGTATAAATTAATGTCGAGTTCCCTGATGTTATTCATGTCGAGTACATCTCACTACAGGCCCAAAAGACAAAAAAAAAAAGATGCCAGGAAAGGCTTAAATGTAAAGAAAATAGTTTAGACCTTCATTTATTTCAAGAAAGCTAAAACATTTTAAGCAATCTATGATCTTTTCTAGTAATCATTACCAGGGAAGGTATCTAAATAGGTGGCATAATTTTTTTTCAGATGTACTGTTCACCTCTAGCTTCTTGTGAAGTCTATGAAAGCAGTGAATATTCAACAGCAGTGAAAATGGAAAAATATGTCTAGTGGTTGTATGCAATTATTAATCAGAAATGGTACAGGAAAAAAAAGTGATGAAAAAACTAGTGAATTTTCTGGAAAATAATTTGGGAAGAAGACCGCCTATGGATTAATGCATTTTGTTTTAACTGCTTCATTGTCCTTTTTTTAGTACAGTTAGTTCAGGATTAGCTGATGCAAGTAGTGCTTTGGCATGTCTTAGATGAAATAGAAAACTGAGAAATAAAAATGGTAATAAAAAAGGCCATTAAATATTGCAGTTTAAGTTTATTGGGGAAAAAAAAAAAGAATAAAAAAATTTTAATGACGCAGCTGAGATTGTCCTGTAAGTGCTAACTGGAAATGAGAAAAAGATGTCACAAAGCTCCATGAATATGTCTATGCTTTCCTGACATTTTGGATAACATGAAAAGCCCATTTGTGAGGCCTGATGGGCTACAATAATGATAATCCAATCATGTTTAACTGGGAGTTGAGTGTGCATATCCAAAAATTGTATCTCATCCAGAATTTTTTCATAGGTAATGAGACTTGAGCATATATGAAAACTCAGTTCAGAAGATTTGCAAGATTTGTCATTGGTTCCCTTTTCTTTTTCAGTTCCTATCCAATTTTCCTAGGGCTTCAAAAGTCAGTATAAATCTGTCTGTGCCTACCAGCTTATTTGATAATGTTTCAAACATCATGATGATAAGATTTCCTTGATAAGAGCGTAGCATGGCTTTCCAGTTTCCATGCTCACAATGGATTAAAAAAAAAAAAAAAAAAATTCGGAGTTACCTTCATTAAAAAGAAGTCAGCTCAAGCTTTTGAAAGTTTGTGTGATGCAGACCAGGTTCCTCATAACTCAGTCAGCAGTGACACTGAGTGTAGTGATGTCAGACTTACAAGAGCATGAACACCAAAGTAATCTCTTTTATTACTGCCACATGGTGAGATGTCGCAACTGAGTCTCTGACCACTGCAGACAGGTGATCAGTGAATATTTCTGTTCCTGCCTTGGCTAAGCAGAAAATGTAGGTATCAGTTGTCGTATCACATATGAAAGCATGTAACTGTAGAACATCCAGGGATGAATTGTCAAATTAATTTGGGTTGTACTGGCTTGTTTGCTTCTTTTATGATTATATGTAAATATTGATGTAGCTACTTTTGCAGAACAGGTTGGAAACTTGCTTGGTGCCATCTAGGACGGATTCCTGAGACAGTTCAGAGACAGATTCTGAACTGTGTGGTTCTACAGTTGCAGAAATGCTTTTTTACTAGTCTTGAACACAATTCATTTGCTTAGGAATTTCTTACGTTTCAACTTACACTGAGTGATAAGTGACAGGCCCATTGTCTTTCCACTTGCACACATTCAGCACTCACATGGTTAAATGTCTTGACGTGCAAATTCTTAGTATCGGGATTATTTTTTATTCCTTATATCCTAAGCAGCCTGCCCTCCTAGATAAGTACAGCTGTTTAAGCTTTTTGATTATACACTTTGCCAAGAAAATCTTTGAGTGGTGCTTGTGGTAGTTAAGAGTACACTAAAGTCGTCTTAAAGCACTAAAGTACACTAAAATCTTCTTAATTGGAATCCTTTCACAGTCTGTTGCTTCTCCTAAATCTCCACCACCTTTCACTGTCTTTTGTCTTGTAGCTCTCCCTCTCCCACTTTCTCTCATCTTAATGAGTTGACCCTGGGCAACTTTCTGCCTGTTCCTCCAGTTAATAGCTCCTCTCCTTTGTCTCTCTGGCATCTTGGCTGCTTCAAACACTCTCCTTGTTCCATTTCTTTCTGCCTTCTGTTCACTCACGTCCTTCTCTCCCTATACCTCAGATATTTTGACAAGTTTCACTGTTTTGTTCAGTGTTTGTTCAAGACTCATTTCCGCTTTTGCACAATGATCTAGCTCCTGCCCTAATAAAAAGGATTATTCTTCACTGGCTCTTGTAGTCAGTAACTGAACCCGACCTGTGTTATGTTGCACAGAATCCTAGAATGGCAGAGGTTGGGAGGAACCTCTAGAAATCATCTAGTCCACCCTCCTGTCAAGCAGGGTCACTTAGAGCACGTTGCACAGGATCACATCCAGGAGGGTTTCGATGGATGAAGGAATGTAGTATGATGATGAAGTGTATTCTTTTCTGAGTATGGAGTATTTCTATAGACTACAGTTAGAGCAGTTATGGTTGCCTATCACTTATGCTTTCAGTTCTTATGAATTCATCAAATTTTCTGATAAAATTTTACATCTCGTGTGTGCTTTAAGGTTTTTAAAATGTCAGTTGGAATAATTTACCTAACGAGAAAAATAAGTTGGAGAAAAATGTTGTTTTACAACAAAACAAAATGTTATATTAAAACAATTTTTGAAGGAAGATGCTAAATTTTTCTGAAAGGCTTTTTTTTTTTTTTTGTCAGGAGTATATGTTTAGATTTCTATCAAATGTAAGTAATAGGACTTCAAAAACAAAAATCATTTGTGCATATCATTATATCTTATTCTTAGCATTTTTTGCAAAATACTACAACTGCAGGGGCCCCATTCCAGCCTGTGCTGTTTCTTCCCACCACCACAGCCCCTGGCAGTATACGAGAAGCTGAGATCTTTTTTAAATGACAGATGAGCTGGACTAGAAGTACAGCAGGATAACCATTCTTGAGTTAACAGCTTGGTAATTAACATCCAGAGGACAGACTGACACCATATAGCAGTGCAGAAATGTCCAGCCAGTGTCCATTTCAGCTGGTGTGCCTGAATGGCACAGTGCAGAATCAGGAAGAGAAATAAATTGGACTGAACTAGTATAGCTATATACCGTAGTTACGTACTGTAGTATAGATATGCAGAGTCTGTCAAACAGAATGCAAGGGTGCAATGAATAGCTGTACTATTAGTACTGCAGCTTTGATGCCACTGTCTCAGACATCCTTCCAGTTCAATGTAGAAAATCAATGTGACAAAATTTTTTGTGAGTCCTTATAGAAGAAAATGAACTCACAGGTCTTAGCTGAATCTGCCCATTCACAGCATGTTGCCCCTCTCACTTTAATGTGTATATAAAACCAGCCTGGGCAGTGAGGATATAGAGTAAGTTGTGTTTTTTTTTTTGTTTTGTTTTTTTGTTTGTTTGTTTGTTTTTGTTTTTATCCCTAAGAATGAATAATTAGGATGGCATGATCCTTTTGCCACAAATCTTTCGTATTTTGTCTGTCATGGATCTTGTGCAAGGTTGCTGCACATTGTCTTTGTTTCTTGATTTTCAGTATCTTTTGGGCTGTAGTGTGCCCTCCTGTTGGATAGCAGGAAAAACAGTGGCACGTGCCATCCAGTGTTATGCCAAGAGGAGGAGAAGCAGCAGCACATGCAATGTGGTGTAAACCCCTTGCCATCCTCCTCCTGTTATCAGAGTGTAGTTTTCCACTGATGAATCATCTGTACCATGGCCTTGATATAAATACCATGCTAAGTGTTAATTAGTTTTGTTGCTCTCGGTGGTTTCCCTGTTTATCTATACAGGTTGTTATTTTAATTTTTGCTTCTGGTGCTTTTATATGGTGTGGCTTTTTTTTTAATAGTAATTTAATAATTTTGCACAAATGTTTCTATACAAAGATTTTAGCAATGTAGAAGCGATCTAAGTGACCTCTGCATACAGATTAATCAGTCTTAGACTTCCACCTTTCTTATTTTGGCAATTTTCAAGACTTTGAAGTGCATTAAAAAAAGATACAGGTTGTTTAAAATCAATCTTACTACATTTGTTGTGCTTTTTCACTTATCTAATGCAAACCTAATGTTGTCTGTGGTGACTTTATTCATCTCAGAGTCAGCAGAAGAGTAAGAGCCAGTGTGTAGGGGAAAAATATTCTAAATAACAAATGAGAAAACTAATGTACACAGTTTGTGTCATTAAATAGCTTATTACATTTGCTTAACCTGCTGACGTTGTGGTTAAGGACTCTCAAAGCATTCATTCCTGGCTTGCTGCCTGAAAGATATTAGATTTCAACTGTGTAGCTTTTTGTCTTTATTTTCTACATACTACTTTATTCTTCCTATTGTACTAGCCACACGTAGAGTTGTTTTCCAAGACCGCTGTGTGTATGCTGTAATCTGTCTGAAACAAAACAATGAGTAAAGGATTTAAACATTAGTCTCTTCATCCATATTCTTTTAGCTCACTGGTTCAGGCCACAGATCAGAAAAGCTATTGTAAGAAGACATAGTGAAACGCTCTCCAAGTAGTAGATAGCAATTACAGCCTTAGGAATGCTTTGTTATTTCGGTGGTCACTTTGACTGTGATCTGTAATCAATAAGGTATGTACCGTGATTGGATGGAAGTGACTTCAGTTAATGAAAGAAACAGTCATCAACTGTTTTTGGAAAATAATCATTATCTATTTTAAAACCACACAAGAACATTAACCGTATGTTTAATATCAAAAGCATATGTGAATTGTAAGTTATTTCAAAGCCTTGTATAGTATGTACTTTTTGTATATCCATAAATTGTTAATTTAGGTAATGTTGTATAATTAATATATTGATTGGTTATTCATCTATATTATTTTGGATACTCTCCCAATCTAGAAGTTACTGTGAGCAGTGAAATTCTTTGGCTTTAAAAATGAGCAAATGAGCCTTTGCTAAAAGTTTCTGGCATTGTAGCTCAGAATCTTGGCTGGAGCATTGACTGCGGACTTTTGGCTGCAGTCGCCAGAATCTGCTTTGGAAATAGCAAGAGACTCAGACTTTGCATTGAAGTGCCAACTGCTTCTTGTGTTAGGTCCTCTTGTGGCTTTTTTTTTTTTTTTCCAAATCTTTGTTTCTTTGCTTATAACGCCAATTATGCTTGGAGAGCATCCTGCTGCAATCTGGAAGAAAGCAATGTTTGGCTGGGAAGTAACAAGACAGGTCCTACACATTATTTTCTTAGTGTAACAAAACATGTTAAATTTAAGTATGTGCTAAAATGCTATGCTGAATGGGATCAAACTACTCAATAGCTTATAAGACTATCCGAATTTAGTGAATGCATGCTGTACATGTTACTGGAGTTGGTATTCCTTAGCTTTCTGGAGCACTTGTGGGGTGGTTGCACAGCATTAGAACTCAGATTTAGAACTGAGAACTAGAACAGAACTAGAACTAGAACATTTAGAACTCAGATTAGAACTCAATTCTCTCATCTTTCTGCCCAAGATCTTGCTCTTATTTTTTTCTAATGCAAATTGTACTGGTTCTTTATATAAAGCTAGTGATGTGTTCTCACTTTCACTCTACTTTGTTAGAAATTTTTCTTGTCTAGGACAAATCTTGTCTAGATTGATGTAGAGGACAAAAGCAATATGAAGTACATACATTATTGTAATAATAATGTAGCATAACATATTGTAAACAAACACTGTTTTTTTTTAGGCCAGAGAGCTTTGTGTTCATTCTTTTGGCTGTTTGTTTTAATGCTAAGAGTTTCAAGTCAAGGTTATGTACAATTTATTTCCTCTTGTGGGAAGATAACTCACTTTCAATTGGAACTTCAGAACAATGCATTAATCTTTGTTTGTTAGCCAGAGAAGTAGGCCTTAATTTTGCTGGTAATAGATTTCTCTGTTCATAATTGGATGGATTGGAAGCAACCTAAACATTTTTCTCCATTATTAGCAATACTAAATTGCATTTACTGCTAACTGGGAGAATTACAGCACAGCCCAAAGGCAGTAAATTGGTGGTGGTTCTGGATACTGGTACTCCAGGAGCTTCTAGCTCTCCGAGCATTATGAGCCCCCCCCAGTCAGGAAGGATTTACTGGTTGGTGCTTGGTTTAGAAAGAAAAGATCAAGCAAGAGGGTTAGGTCATAAAAAGTGAGGTGTACACAGCAAAAAATAAATAAATAAATAATAGTTTGGATGGGGTCTGCATATTTTGGCTTTCCATATTTTTAAAATACGGAGAAAAAAAGCATGCTTTCAGTAACATCGGTCAAGCATAATCTGTTCAGTCAAGGAATTTGCCAAAAATTGTCTAACATGCTGTGACTTCTTGATGTAGGACCTTGCAAATACCGATAGCTATAGGAACATCATCATCTTCAGTTACTCACGTAAGCGCTCTAACTAGTGATGGTGTTGAGAACGTTCGGCTCTGCTGTTGAAATGGTGCCTTTAAATAAGCAACTTGGCCACTTAGACTGTTTCAATTATGTGAGCCACTTACCAAATAAGTCTAACTGGTTATTTTCTTGTCTTTCTGAAATTTAAGACCCCCCAAAATCGTAAAGGTCCACAGAACATGGTATTCTGAGAGTGGTTCTCAAAGACTGACATTTTATTTCCTCTACCGTTTTTTCAGTCCTTCCAAGAGGCAAACAGTGAAAAGTATCTAATTAACAAAAGGCTTTCTTTATTTCTGCTTCACAAATTTATAAAAATGTTTATAACATTTAATCAAATAGACAACAGATACAGAATTGTATCTTACATAGGAATCATAATACAAAAAAAATAACTGTTATGTTTTTATCTTGTGTGATATAACAAAGCAAGCTAGAAGGAATGGAGTGTGATTAAAAGACATATATAGAATAGACCAGCGGTCAGGAAACAGAAGCTGCAAAGACATTGTAAAGATTGGTCTCAGATTTAAGTGCTTTGTGGTTAAGCAAACCATGTTCCAATGGGGTATGGATATTATGACTCATCCGGTTTCCTCCGTCTAATAAAAGAAGATGTTTGAAAAGCTGATTTTTTTCTCCAAGGAGTTCTTTATACAAGACAGATGAGAAGGTAAAGAACAGCTTTCTAGGGAGACCATGGTATCACCATGATTATGTTTGGGAAAAATCGGCACGTTTGTGGACCCACAGATCCTCCTCCTGGCTTCAGGCAGACCTAACAAAAGCTTTGCAAGCCATTTTGCAGAGACCTAGGTAATACTGCTTGCAGGCTTTTCTTGGTTCTGGGAAATGTTCATTGTCCAAAACCTGATTAGATGTAATTCTGAAAGTGAACTTAAACTCTATTTAAAAACTGAGTTATATTGCTGCCAAAACTAATTGTAATGCTTCTTCATGTATTGTAATTAACCTGCAACTTTAATTTCTGACATAGGCTTACGAAATCCAACTTAGAGTTTGGTTTAGTGCTTTACACAAAGAGCTCTTAATTGCTACAGGGAATGTAATGACAAAAGCTCATGTGAATGTTTTATAATTGGAACTAAAAATGGCAGATGTGCTTCCTACATAGGAAGTGCTTGAGGTGAGAATTACAGCTGTTTGCATCCTCAGCTGATGATTTTGCTTTTCTTTGTTCTGCCCCTGCTTCTGATTTGTCAATGATTTAACTATGTAAAAAACTGTACATTTAAAAAAGAAATCAGTTTAATTTGCTGTTATGGTAAGTTTGCTTAACTTATTTAAATTATCTCACAGCCCGTCCTGGTCCTAAGCAACCTAAATAATCTCATCTAACATTTTTTTTATGCATTTCATTCTTATTTTTCTGAATGATGAAATATTCCAACTCTTTATTCAGCTTGCAAGCTGTTTCTTCTTTATGTATTGTTTAATATCTCTCCAGGTATTATGTACAATAGCTTAGGTTGTGTTGTATTATTTTTTCCCTTAATGGGATCTTTGTTGAAAAATAATTGTTTTGTGATTTTAGTATTTTAGAAAAAAAAAAACTGATAAAATGTGTATTAAAAATACTGCAATGGTTTGTTATCTTTGCAAGATAGAACTATGAAGTTCTAAAATAAGTGTTGCAAAAATATTTTTTATAGATTTCTCAGTTTGCAGAAGATATTACTTGTGGTAATAAAAAATAGCCACATATCTTAGCCATGTATCTGTGCATAAAAATAGCCATATATCTATTTTTTTTAGTTCAAAAATTAAGAATTAAGAAATATTTAACCCCTGTGACATTAAACCAGTTTACAGAAAAGCAGCAGCAGTATATGGTTCCTTTTCATTTTTAAAAATCAACCTGTAATCGGTGTGGAAAAAATACTTTTCATTTCATTATAAAACATGAGTCTATAATTTTAATGAATTGCATGTGCATTATTATGTACATTTAATATATCTATACACGTATTTATATAGATAGATACACATACATTTTGTGTCTGACTTGTTCCTGGTTCTGTCATTCTCATAATTTGCCTCTTAGAGACAGTGTATGTACCCCAGTCCCTTGCTGTCATCTCCTGGATTTTGGGCCACTGCAAAGTGTAGGAGCCAGTGTTACACGCGTTTGGGTCTCATATCCCAGGACTGGTGTAGCAACGGGGAAAGAGCAGATAGCCCAGCTGTGAGCAGGCTGTGGCCTCCACCCCCTTGGCAGCAATAGATGGCAGCAAATCTGCATTTGGGCACAGTTCTTTCTACATGGGGTGCTTGTGGAAGGCATGACCTTGGCGATGTCAGCTGTGAAA
Organism: Anser brachyrhynchus; assembly: GCF_964034855.1. Lineage (NCBI taxonomy): Eukaryota > Metazoa > Chordata > Aves > Anseriformes > Anatidae > Anser > Anser brachyrhynchus. The sequence goes on along the minus strand of NC_137699.1, from coordinate 26,490,407 downwards.
CCTGGAAGATGGTTTCGGTAGCAACTGGATTCTCCTGGAAAGTCTGTGGGTTTTTTTTTGTTGTTTTGAAGTACAAAACAAAACAACAGAAGTTGTTAAATTGATTAAGGTGGCTAAAGGATAAGCATATGCATTTCAAATTTTCCTTAATTAAACCTGTGATTGAATGGATATATACATTTGTCTGCATGTACATGGATAAAATGTACGTAACACCCAGACATTTGAAAGCATTTGTTATAAATTGATGTAGCAAATAAACATAAATCAACAATAGTCACTGAAATTATAGAAATGGTCTAAATTTCCTCTTGGCTCTTGTTTTTTGGAAGCAGGTATGACTTTATAGGTGACACCACAAGTTTTTGCAATGTAAAGTCAGTAGATATCCACAAAAATGTAACATTAATATGTGATAGGCATCAGGAAAAAAGCTAAAAGCTGGCACAATAGTTTGCTAGCATGATACAGGTGGTCTCCAATTGCCTCAAAAATGCTGTGCAGATACCTTTTTTTTTTCCTCAGTTGCTGCAGTAAAATGCTTTAAAATAATTTACTTTTGTATTCAAGTAGAAGTTTGTTTGAACTGCTGGTGTAAACAGTCAATCCACTGTCCATTTCTGAGTGGAGGGGAAAAAATATGAAGTACGTAAAGCTTCTCAATGTTTTCATTACAAATGACTCCTGTGAGTCCCGTTTCTTCAGACTCCCATTTTTCCTTTCCCCCAGCCTCTTTCTTGAGCTGTGTAATCATAGGAACTATGAATTTGTAGTTAATAGTCCCTTTGAAATCAAGGAATTCCCTTTTCATGAGCAAGTACTTGCAGACGTAGGACATAAATGTATTGCTTCGGTCCTTGCTGGGTTTAAAGTTTAGAGAAGCACTGTGCTGGCTCTATGGTGGTGGGCAAGAAAGAGCCTCAGGCTGGCAAATTTTAGTAGATTTTATTTATTGAAATTAACAAGCTTTTTTAACAAAATGATTATGGTATTGAAAGGAAAAAAATATATATATATATGAAAAAACACACACAAAAAAAAACCAAACTAAAAACAAAATCTAAAAAGCAGACACTTGGGGAACAGCTTTGCTTCCATGGGGACACCTCCTGCCCATTCCCTGGTCTCCAGCCCTCACACCAAACCTCATGTCCCTCTGCTGAGGTGGGCTGGGGAAGACACCAGGGCCGGGACATGGAGGCCCCTTTTGTCATGCTGCTCCTTGTTCCTTACACCACTGCTCCTGGCTTCCTCCACCAGTCCCTCCAGAGCTGTACCCCCTCCTCAGTCTCCTCTCAGCCCCTGCTCAGGCCACCACCTGGCTCCAGCCCTACTTTGGCCCACAGAGAGTCCCCCTTTGCCGAGTTACGTATCTGCTGGGTTGAGTTAAATCCGTTCAGCACAGACACAGATGAGAGCCAGAGCCGATGAGCAAAAGCCTTATAATTGGGGCTCTGATGGGGATGGAACGGAACAGAGCCCCTTGTTCTTGTCAGTATCATGCCGTGAGGTCTGTTAAAGCTATAACATGACACTTCAGAGCAAGAAGTCTGTTTTTATTAAAACAACATTTTAAATACTTATAAATGCAATTACAATTCATATTATGTGCAGTGCATAATTTCAAAAAGTTTAAGGTATGTGTAAAAAGTAAAAGTTTAAGGTATCTCTTTTTGCAGAGATGCTGTCTTTTGACATCTGGAAGGATGAGCATGAACAGTAGCTTCAACTTGAAAATCCCTCTTCTATAATGTGCTGGTGCTTCCCTAGCTACGAATGACTAGTTTGTTCAAATGCTGTAATATTCCCTTTTGTAAGTGGAATGCGATTTAGAGGTTCTGCTAGGAAAACAAACAAGCAAACACATTTGAAGAATAAACTAATTTGGGATACACACATTCAGCTTGCATATTAGTGAAGGTTCATTGAAGCATTACGATAAACTATTATTGTTTGCTATACGTGTCTGTGTAATCAGAATTCTTACACTTGCTTCTGAGTAGACCACAGAGAAATTTCTACAAATATTTTATGAAAACATAATTATTATTTCCTAATCTTGAGAATGGTTAGTTAATCAGTACCTCATAAGCAGTAGCATTTTATAATAAAATGGGACTGCCTTTGGACTCGAGCCCAGAAACTGTACACCTTGTAGACTAAGTCTGAGCTCTTTTGGCAAGAAGTGAAATTCAAGTACAACAATTATATTCAGCTACAGTGTTTTAGGGTACGTTATTTCATGAAAGGTTCTGTTCCATGAGGTCTTTACTTTTCATGGGGAATATTTTGGCTTTATGGATAGTTGGCACTTTTACCAAGCATTTTACCTTGCTATGCTTACTGATACAGTGTGTCATCTAAATTATTTGGAGCTATAAGCCTTCAGAAGCTTGGAAAATCAGCCTAAATTTAATCAAACAGTGTTAGAGATTATGATTCTCGTGCTTCTTTTTAACATGGTATTTTAAAATCAGGGGAAATACCAAAAATTAAAAATAAATTTCAAAATTGTAAGTACAGTTCCTTGTGCATTGTTAAGCTAACTACCATATGTAACAGCTCCGAATTATGTTAGGATCTGAATTTTCTAGGTGAGAATGTTCTAGGATTCTAGAACCGCATATATAATAGGATGGTCTGTGTATGTTCTACACCATGTCACACGTTACACTTCAGAGAACACACTGGCCTCGTGGAATTCATTGCTTTTCTCATTCATAAATTAGAGGCTATCATTCAGAAAAAGAGTCACTGTTTTGGGGAGCTGAAATATTTGCAGCGATGCAAAGGAGAGTGCTGTGTAACTGGAGTGCATGACACAGGTGTATACTGTTGTCTGGCAGCTTTTGCACTTATCTCTCACACTACATTCATGACTGCATGTTTGTAACTAAATCATTCTAAAACTAGGTCGATATTTTTTTAAGGTTAATGGAGCAAGGTGAAGTGTAAAATACCATTTCTGATTGAAAGATTCTGCTTTTTATGCTTTTGCTGTAATGGGCTAATGTAGATTCGCACAATACCCATTAGGGCTGTGCTTAACTTATGTCAAAGTTTGTCTAATCAGTCACTTGAGCTTCCTTAGCTTAGTTTTTATGCTTCACAGCCACCTCTGGAAATATATGCATGTAACAAATGCATTCAACAGGGCCTTGGCAGAGGAGGTGAAAACTCAAGCAGCTTACATACTGCATGTCTGTGTGTGTTTGTTGGGGAGGAAGACAAGCAGTCCACTTTTTTGCTAGATGAAAGTTAAGTGCAAAGGTATTTTTTTCTGAGTGAAAAAACATATCCCATTTATGCCATTTTGTTTTAAATACGAAAAGCGAAAGTGCGTATATGTTGGTAGTGTGCACTAGAATTTCTAAAAGACATAGAATTTTTTATATGTAGAAATTATCTGCAGATGCAGATAATTTATTTTGTTTCATTTTATTTTGGCATTCCAGCAGCAACTGCTTTAAAGGATGACTTCACTGAACGACTGACAAATTTGGATGTGTCAAACAGAGATGAAGATACATGGGTTTTGGATTGCAGATTGGGGCAGTCAAGCCCATTTGCTCATTCATGTGAGAAGGAGAAGATCAACAGAAATGTGTTACATTTGAGCCTGGAACTGAACGTAAGTAGGACTCTATTCATGCTATGTTGGATTTCAACAAGCATTTATTATATACTCTTACGTTTCTGGTATGCATTTATTTCTGGTGTGTCTAAAACTGTGTTCTAAAAAATCTGACAAACTGGAAAGTTTTGGATGGGATGCAGTTTTCCAGATGGTTTCTGAGTCCATATGCCTATATGTGACTAAGCCAGAGAGCAATATATATAAAAGTATATAAATAAATAACATGCATGATGTGTCATTACTGAAATCATGATGGGCATTTTGTTTAAATTAGTTGTTTTCCTGGAAATGGATTGGAGGAGCTTGAAAGTATGAGATGACCAGAAAGATTTGAGTCAGCAAGTGGTGTGTGTGCATGCATGTGTGCATATGCACATATATATAGGCATGTGCACAGCCCAGGACTGCTGTTAGTTTCAAAACTTCTCAAGGTTTTGAAGCAGCTGAACTGGCATTGGAGTCAGACTGGCCATGTATGTGACAGAAAAAGTTGATAAACTTGCTGGGAGACACTGAAGTTTTGGGTGCCAACCTGATTTAATTGCAACTTGAGACACTAGTTTAACGTGGCCCAGCCTGATCTACCTGGAAATATTCACGTGCTCCAAGAAAGTAGGCACATTTTGGCAGTAGTTTTCAAATGGGAGGGAAAAGGGAATAGAACGTAGTAGATGAGAAAAGAACCATGGAAAGAATGAAAAGATCAAAAGACGATGCTTTGAAGACTAGACTACATTTACAGTATGTGCAAACAGGAAACACTGACCAAAAAAAATTGTGCAACAGTGACATCTATTGGTAGAAAGACTAAAACTGACATAGAAGAACATTTATAATACTTCACGATGATTAAACTCACCATTCTTGTTCTCTTTAGCTTGTTATAAAACTAGTTTCGTGTCCTAACCTTCTTTTCCTAAAATAATTAATCGGAATGTTGTTGTATTACCATGAAAGTACAGATTTATACTTGAAATAAACTGTTGAGATGAAAACAAATAACTGGATTGAAAAGACCTGTGGCACAGTTGTTACTACAAATACATGCTACAACAAGAAGAATCCAGTCAATGAGGGTACTTCATCTGTATTTAAGTCCTTGTATAGAGCATAGAGCAGTTGGGTCTCTACATCAAGTCCTTTAAGCACAATAATTTCAGTAAAGTAAGAGAAACCTAAGATTAGTAAGCAGTTTATTTCTATTTTTCTTTATTCAAGCAGCATTTGCTGTGTAGAAATCTTAGTGACTACATTATGAAAGAGGGAGTGATTTCAGTTTCTTAACATGTAAGAATATTTATTCAGCTGTTTCTAAGAAATTCAGAACAAGAGCCCCAATTTCTATTAAAAAAAAAAAAGAAAAAGGTATGGGGGGGGGGGGCGAGGTGTGCGCAGCATGTGGCTGATAAGCTGTGAGTGACCCACCAGGACATTGCATCCTGCAGCTCACTCCCTGTGACCTTCTTTCTTGGAAGTCTTTCAGAACAGAACTCAGGGCTGAATTACTTGCAGAGCCCTAGGGTCTCTGCCCATTTTTCTGCTGCAAGATGGGCCCAGGTCCAATTGTGTGACAAGGGGTCAGAGGAGGAACTGCCAAAAGAACGGTGGTGAAAAGGCTGCTGCTGGTGCTGCCATCAGAATCTGTTTGTACTGTAATACTATAAGAAGCCTATAAGAAAGGTAATGACCAGAGATAAGCTGCATGAATTGCTCTGGTGACAGCAATCTGTTCCCAGATGTCTTTCCTGTGCACTCCTCAGACTGAACAGGAAGACAGTTGTGGTCAAAAAATGAGCATGTGTCTAAAGAGCAACTCCAAAACAAAAATCTTTCCAGGAAATGCTAACCGAAATGGACTGATTTATTTACTCAACCATACTAGATCCAGTCATGTGATCTATGGCCCTTTCTTGCTGGTGGAAAAAAAGTTTAGCCTAATTGACCAAAAAGGTGGGCACTACTCATTTAAAATGTAGTTATATTCATTACAATGGCAATGTGAAAAACAAAGCTGCTTTGCTCCGCTCTACTTTCTGTGTATTAGGAGCAGCCTTATATAAATGTACAATATATTTGTATATGTGCATATCTAGGAAAATCATAGAATCATCCACGTTGGAAAAGACCTTCAAGATCACCAAGTCCAACCAAGAACCTCACTTCCATCACTAAACCACGTTCATTAGTGTCACGCACACGTGTCTTTTAAATACCTCTGGGGATGGGGATAACACCACTTCCCTGGGCAGCTTGCTTATGTTATTGAACAGATGTTTCTATGCGACTATTACTTGGAAGGAGGCAGATAAAGTAGGTAAGGGAGACAGTGAATTAATTCCGCTCTAAGAGGAGTTTAAAATGCACAATCTGTATCAGAAGCCTGAAAAAAAGTCCTGCATTAGATTTTAAGATCTTAGTCTGAGTGTGCTGGGTTCTCATTCACAATCAGCATTTACAAGATACAGAAATACAGAAGATAATGAAGCAAAATAAAAATGCAACTCCACCCTATACTTTATACAGTATTTCATCTCAGATAAAAAGGCACTTAAATGAAGTATGAAACTGCAGCTAAAATAGATATTAATAGATAACAATTACTTAAAAAATTCTGACAAATTATTTGATGTGACTGTTAATTTTATTTTACAAAGTTGTGTTTGTTTTTAAATCTTCAAACTATTAAATCATGCTGTATAAGGGGAACAAGAGACCTGTTGAATGCAATGGAGAAGAGAGCAAGCTAGAAAAGTAAAGCACAAAGGCAAAAGATTCAGATTTAATCTCCGTTCTTATACTAAGTGCCGGCCTTTGTGCCTTACTGCACAAAGGTCTCAGTTTACTTACACAATTTACAGTTATCTTTTATTCTCTGTCTTTGTTAATTGTATGTCTGCTCATTTTAACCCTGATCATCCGATAAATTCTCTTCTACAAGCTCTCCCTCTGAGCTACTGTAGGTTTCTCATATGATGGAATTTCCACCTTCATTGTTCATTATGTTTACTGATACAATATAGATGCCTTCAAAACAGTAAATTGTATTTTTTAATGTGCCTTTTGTTTTTATAACTATGTAACTGTTCTGATTTTTTTTCAAATTGTCTAAAATAGTTAATATATCAGTGTCAAGCAGAACGGTGATTAAGGCATTAAAAAATGTTGGGTGTATACAGCCTCCCTAGACCAAATGTGTCTGATGTTCATTGTTAATATCACTTAATGTTGAAATTTGATAAGAATTATTGTATCTATGTATTTGTTGCTAAGTCTAAACTTAACTGTTTATATTTACAGTGAGTATAATGGTGATACCCAGATTTCCAAACTTTAGGGAAGTTGCTCACATATAGCAAGTTAACAAAGGTGAAGACAATGGCATCAATCCAGGGCCTATACATTTCCTTCCATATTCTCTGTCCTTTCTATTTTAAAGCATCTGAAGAGTTAAAATACGAAGTATAAAAGATAAACAGTTGGCAGGAGAGGCAGAAGGAAGAGTTGGAGAAGGTTAAGATCCCTATCCTTATCAATCAGCATGGGGGACAGTGCAGAGGCCAGGACTGTGTCAGCTGAGCCTCAGATCAATTCAAATTGCAGGAGTCACAGCCTGCAGCTTTACTTGTCTTTTCTTAAGCCTGGCACAGTTTAGTGCATATTTTGATTCTATAATGATTTTCAAGAAATTATGCAAACTCTTCTTGTTTCCAGCCCCTTTATGTTGAAAATGCATTGGAAATTTTTCTACACAGTTCAGCCATTTGACTGTTCTGTAGAGTATGTCTCTATGCCTTGTTCATGTTTCTGTGGTTTGCTGTTATAATCTGAAAAGGCAATCTAGGTAGATATGCTGTCAGGAAGGCTTGAGTTCTGCTGTATAAAAATGATTGAAAAGACTAGTTTTATTTCTGCCTTACTGTGTGTTTTCTTCAAGGGTAGTTTTAAAGTTTCCTTCAGGGGAGCTCTCAGACACCTTAAGAATAGCAGTGGAGTGAGGTGTAGGTGTGACTTCTGTCTGTGATGAAATGTAGGTCAGTAAGGATGTGGATTATTAAATGTTCTTTAAACTGTAAGGAATTATTGTCCTCTTGTATAATTAATGCACTGACTGTCCTGAAAGTTGCTGTGATGGGCTGTAGGGGCTTTTCAGAGGCACCAGAGGGTAGTCAGTTTTATTAAGTGAAGAGGCTTGTAACATTATCATAACTGCTTTTTTTTTCCTAACGAATTTGAAGTCATTTCATCCGTCAGATGCAACATTAAAGTCTGTTCAGACTTTCCTCATGAGATAGAACCACCCAATGTTAAAAGACTTCTGTCAGCGAATTGGCTCAGTCTCATTTGCATACGCATGGAATGATCTTTTTATGTAAAAATATTAAGGGCACGTATCAATACATGCATTTTACCCAGAAACACTGTACTTCTTCATCAGTTATCCAGTCCCTTCACAGGGGCTGTCCAGTGGGTGACTGTCAGACTGTGAGAAGCAAGTCATTACAGGATCTTTATTTGAGGTTGGGGCTTTATGCATCACGTGCTGAATTTAAGATACTGAGTGGCTTCTAGTTTTTGATAATTTCTGCAGTGGTAGATATAGGGATGAATTCCTTTCTTCATCCTAATGCTTAAAAAGCTTCAAGTTTTCTTCTCTGTTCCTCTAGTTCGTTATCAAGAGAAGAGGTATGAATAAAACAGTCTCATTTTCTGCAACCGTGTGGTATTGCCTCTGTGGTGGTTTTACCCAGCTGGGCAATCAAGCTCCATCACAACTGCTCTCTCATTCCCCTCCTCAAAAGGAAAGGGGGAGAAAATATGATGGAAAGGGCTCAAGGGTTGAGATAAGAACAGGGAGATCACTCAAGAATTATCATCACAGGCAAAATAGGTTCAATATAGGGAGATTAATATAGTTCGTTCCTATTACTAACAGACTAGAACAGTGAGAAACTAAAACCAAACTAAAAACAACCCACCATCCACCCTCTTCTACCTTCTTCCACCCCCCTTCCCTCCTTCCCCCCCCCCCCCCCCCACTTGAATGGGGGCTGCGGTCAGTCCCTAACACTTTGTCTCTGCCACTCCTTCACGGTCAGTCTGTGACCATCACCCCAGATGATCCTGGGGCGAGGGGCTTCCCACTGGCAGCAGCTCTTCAGGAACTGCTCCCACATGGCTCTGTACCACAGAGTCCATCCATCAGGAGAGGACTGCTCCACGGGCTGCAGCTCCGACCCGGGGCTTACTCCTGCAGGTGCTCTCCATGGGCCACAGCCTCCTCCAGGCCACATCCACCTGCTCCACCGGGGGCTCCTCCACAGGCTGCAGCGTGGAGATCTGCTCCGTGTGGGACCCATGGGCTGCAGGGGGACAGCCTGCTCCACCAGGGGCCTCTCCACAGGCCGCAGGGGAACTGCTGCTGCGTGCCTGGAGCACCTCCTGCGCTGACCTTAGGGTCTGCAGGGCTGTTCCTCTCACATTTTCTCACTCCTCCAGCTGCAGTTTACAGCAGTTTTTCCCTTTCTTAAATCTGCTCTCCCAGAGGCCCAACCAGCATCGCTCCCACGCCTGGCTGGGCTCTGGCCAGTGGCGGGTCCCTTTTGGAGCAGCTGGAGCTGGCTCTGATCTGGCATGGGGCAGCTGCTGGGCTCTGCTCACAGAGCCCACCCTGCAGCCCCCTGCTACTAAAACCTTGCCACGTAAACCCAATATATTCTACCCCTCATCTCTGTGACAAAACATATTTAAGAATTATCATCACAATATGGCCTTATATGGAGTTATAAGGGATATAACTGAACTTTTCATACATACTATTAAAATCTAGAATAGTTAGATTGTGGCTATTTTCAGTAACCTGCTTACAGACAATATGCATAAGACTGTTACAGTTTGGTGACCCTAGATCATTACACATAAGTTTTATTCTATCTAAGTGTAGGTGTAGTGTTGTCACCGACACCTGCTGTCACCTGTTGTATTTTGGCACTATCTAGTAAGTATGTTTAGTTTAAAATACAGCTACATGAGCAACTTCATAGAAGGTTTTTGATCACTGAGCAACCAAACTACTTTTGAAAAATACAATACTGTTTATCCATCATAAGTTAACCATATCTCAAATAAATATGCATATAAAATATGCCAAGCATAACCACAGAAGTTATCAGGACAACAGTAATTGTTGTTTGAACAATTATCCCGTGGTTGAATATAAAAATAGGTATAAATTTAAATGTAATGAGTAGAAAATTTTGGTTCAGTAGGGTCAATCTTGCCCAATATTTTGTCATAAATTGAAGTTTAAAATTGCTGTAGACTTGCCTTAGAGAAGTCTGGTCTTGGAAGAAATTCTCACCAGTGCTGAGACAGCTTCCTGCCACTCGTCTTACTAACACAGAATTGTAAGAGAAAGTTGGCACAGGGAGTGAAAAAGACTTTCCTTATGCAGCACTTCCTTTTATGATATTGGTCTATATAAAGCCTAGAAAACCGGGGCAGTAAGTCATGGCTTACTGGGACATTCCTTCCCTTTGCCCCTGATGATTAAGCACAGCAGAGTTGCAAGTCCAGAGCTTTCTGCGTGCAGGAAATGGCAGATAGGAAGGCAGATAATGTTGTTCTACGCTTAAATCACAAGTGAAGGTGGGAGTGATTCCAGTACCCTTTGTCTATAGGTATGTATGCAACTTTGTAACTGAAAAGGTGTCAGTAGGCATTGTCGAAGCCCTTCCGTATTACAATCTGATTTCAGGGAAACTTGCTTCCTGCAGTAGATACCAATGACTTTCGCTGTTGACTTTATGACGACTTTACTTTCTATAGTATCCTTAAAGGGAAACACATGCTTTTTGTACATAAACACTAAACCAAAACATAAGTATGTTGGCATACATAGCTGTTGCTTGTTGTCTGTAGCATTCAGCTTTTCAGTAAGTGCTTTCCTGTAATGCGATACAATGGTGCCAAGCACAGTTGATCTGCCTGGGAAGGCCGGCTTTCAGCCTGGTGTTTACACAAGGCTACTCAGCACAGCTGAACGGCTGACTGCAGAATGACCCCTCCGCTTGGGTGCAACAAAAATCAGAGTACTGTCTTTGAATTTCTAACATACCGATGTGGAAATCTGAGTAAAGTAACTTCTTAAAGGCAGGGGGATAAGACGATTAGAAATTCTTGCAGATCTGCAGTCTCTGTAGATCCAAAAATAGGAAAAGTGAAGACTTTTGATGGGAACCTGACCTGAACATTAATGACTTCCTGAATTTCAACTGTGCCTAAGTATTTTGCACTTTCATGTGTGTTAAGAAACATATGTAAAGAGAGTCCCTGACAGCTTCTCTGAATGCCGAGTTATGCGGACGTGAAGATTTCCTTCAAGTACACTCACCAGTGTTAACTAAACAATCTTACCCGCGCACCGCACGGGAGCAAGTTACCAAAGAAGAAGAGAAAGGTGTGAGCAGAGGGGGTCCTTTCGCAGCAGTCCCGGCCCGGGGGCGGCGCAGTGCCCGCTCCTGAGCGGCTGCGGGCTCCGGGTGCGGGCCCCGGGTCCCGTCCGGCCCCGTCCCGGCGGCGGCTCGGGGGCGCTGGGCGCGGTGCCCGGCGGTGCTCGGCGCAGCAGGGCGGGAGTAACGCGAAACCAGGCGCGCTGGTTTTTGCCCGTGGCCCCGCGGGCTGCGATCTGCATTCCGGATGAAACCTGCAGCAAATCGGAAGGCAGGCTCGCTCTCGCTTTTTTTTTTTTTTTTTCTTTTTTTCCATCGTCCCCCCTCTGGATTCGACTTCGCGGGCGGTCGCCGGGGCTCGCTTTGGGCAGCCGCGACCTGGAGCTCCGCACGGCAGCACCAGCGGGGAGCTTCGGGCTGACTCGGGCTTGACTTCGTTATGGGTGTAGGGCGGTGGACCCCGACCCCAGCGGAAGGGCCGTGCCGAGGCGTCCCGCGGGCGTTCAGCGCCGGGCCAGGCGCCCCGCTCGGCTCCCGCCCCGAGGAGGCAGAGCCCGGCCGCCGCCCGGCCGCCCCGCGCGTCTAGGCGCCCCGCACCGCCACCCCGCTCCGCCTGCCGTGCCCCAGAGCCCTTGGTGCCAGGGACCGGGCCCCGCGGCCGCCGAGGACTCGCCGCGTGTCCCCGCGGGCCCCATGGGCGCCGCGGCCGCCGGGCGGAAGCAGCCGCAGCGGGGCCGGGCCGCTGCCTGCCCGCGCCGGGCCCGCGCCCCTCCGCCGCTGCCCTGACCCCGCCGGGGCCCGGCATGGAGGAAGCGGGCGCGGGGCCGCCGAGCCCGGCAGAAGGCGCTTGCACCACTTTTTCCGTGAAGACGCGATTCGGACTGACGGCCAGGTTGGAGCCGGCTGCCGCCGAGGAAGGGACGGTGCTCAGAGGCTTCCAGCCCTTGCGCGGCAGCCCGGACGGCCGTGCCGAGGAGCCCCGCGAGGGGAGCGCTGGCGACGGCTCCGAAGAGCCGGGTGTCCCCGCCGGGCCGATGGCCGGCAGCCGGCCCGAGCCGCAGCCTGAAGCCCCCGAGCTTGGCCAGCGGCCCCCTCGCCGCCTGGGGTCGGCGCAGAGCTCTCCGGCCGAGTCCGACGGCGACGACAAGGATGCCATTCTGGTGCAGGGCACTTTGGTGCACACGACGAGCGATACGGAGTCGGACTGCGAGGGTAAGGACCTCGACAGCGACGGGACCCATGACAGCGAGTGTGGGCTACACAACGCTGCTTTGTCCGCTGGGGCTTCGGACGGTAACAGTGGAACCCAGGAGGAGTCAGAGGACTCGGAGGGGTGCAGCCACAGTGATGACACCGCGGATAGAGATGAAACTGAGTTACACCCGTCAATTTCGAAGTGGCTCCCCAAGGAGCTGGATGGTTTTCTGGAGCATGACTCCAATGGAAAAGCCCGAATGCTAATGGACGAGCACTTGAGTCGCTTGCTTGCTAGAGGGGAATGCCCTCCAGAGCTTCCAGACGAAGAACAAAGACCTTCAGCTGATAATACATCTCTCTATAAGGCAGCGCTGGCTGAAAAGACATTTCAGCTGCCCGCTTTCTTTAGTGGACTACGAGTGAGGAAAAAGGGACTAGGCACAGAGGACGGGGAGACTGTTACAGAAATCAAACCGAGGGAGAACGATTTAGCTCTGCTGAAGTTACGACAGCCTGTTAAGAAATCCAGTATTACATCAGGTTTGACCACAAAGAAAAAATCAGCTGAACCTAAAGCAAGTCCTACTTTCCTGGAACAACTCTCCCACTTGTTAAACATAGATGTCTCCAAGAACGATGATAGAACCGAAGATTCTGGTGAAGGGTTTGGGGAGACCGAGGACAGCGATGAAGCTCAAGAGAACAAAGCCTCTGGCAAAACAGAACCACAGTTTCCCTCTGAGGATATAAAACCAAACCCCGCTGAATCTGCACTGGACGTCTTTAAAGCTTTATTCACACGGCCTCCCAAAAAAGAAACAACTGCAGATCCTTCAGAGCTGGAAGCCCTGAAACGCAAAATGAGAAACGAAAAGGAGTCCTTGAAAGCTGTATTTGAAAGGTCAAAATCCAGACCTGGTGATGGACCATCAGACAAATCTGTAGGTTGACTTACTTTTTCTTCCTAAAATCTGGAAGTATATGGATATAAAATATTTTCTTGTTTAAAATTAATGGTGGGGACTTAAGGTCAAAATGTCGGAATTGTCTTCTACTTTGGCAATCTCAAATTTTGGATTCCAAACTGAAGAAATCTTGGGGCTTTCAAAATTGTCGATCATCTCAAGTTCTAGCAGAAATCAAAGAGACCTGCTGATAATCACAGATTTGGATTAAAAATCAAAAATTAAACATCAGTTTCTGATTTTAAAAGATGATTACGAAACAGTTGCCCATATATTAAGTAGGGCTTAAAATGAGTTTTGTGTTGCAAATACAAACTGTAATATTATTTATTAGTATCTCAATCTCCCTTTGCTTTCTTTCTTTGATTATTTTTTTTTGTTTGTTTTTTGATTTTTAAAAGTGGTATTTCATTTTACCTTTAGGAATAATTTTAGGATGAGACCTGATACAAGAAGTTGTGGATGATCTTCAGTTTGATTTGTCCAAGACAAATGTATTCACACAGCCTCCCAAAAAAGAAACAACTGCAGATCCTTCAGAGCTGAAAGCTCTGTAAAATTTAAATTTAAATAGAATTTTAAAGTATTTTTTTCTTATTTACTTACATATTTTGGCTTTACAAATATGGAGAACTATTTAACCTTATGCAAGTATAACCGAGTACTTCTAATTAGACCACTTAAGTTATAGTTAAATATTTGCGAGGTTAATATTCCTATGTGTATGTAGATCTGCTGATGTAAATTTTTAAGAAATGAAAAAAATCTGTGCTATTTATAAAAACCACAACGATAAATGAAGTTGAGTGCAATTTAGACTCTTTAACTAAATGAGTAACTGTCCCTGTGCCCCCCAACCAAAAACTCTTTCAGCTATGTCTCTGGCAGATAGTATCAGTCCAGAAGATTGTTCTTATTGGCTAACAGGGGAATTACCTGAATGATTAAATTTGCAGGAGCTGACCCTGAACCTGAAGCTACATACGTTAATTTGCTGCGTTGGTTGTCCTCTCTTAAAATTTTTATTCTTATGTATAATTAAAATGTTCATAAAAGATGACTGACAACAGGGCAGACTGCTAATACCAGTTTTAAGTAAATTACCTGCGGGGAGGAGGAGAAAAGAGGCACTCATTGGCCCTGGCATGTACAGCAAATGCTGTCGGTGTGTGCCCTTCCCATTCCTGGGTTGCTGGTTCCTGCTTACGCCATTCCCTGGGCTGTGCTGGCGCAAGCGTCTGTGTGCCTCACAGCAACCCAGTTCGGGAGGCTGTCCTCACGCCTGGTGAGGCAGGAAGCAGAGGAGTCAGTGTGAGTGGCTTTTAGAAATGTCTGCTCAGTGTCTGGTCTAGTACACAGGTACATTTTCCCAGAGCAAAGCCAGTGCAAAAGGTCTTGCTTTTCCTTTTTCCTTGCCCAAATCGGCCTTTTGTGGAACCACTTTCATAGTGTTCTGCTGTTGCTGCAGTTGTGTCTATGCAATTGCTCGTATGTTGTAAATCAGATTACAGAAATGTTGTTAGAGTTGTAAAAAACAACCAACCAACCAAAAAAGTAAACTCTAAAATGTTCTTGTTTATCTCCCCCCACCCCTCCTGTAAAGGATTATTTCACCATTCCAATTGACAGCGCAGTCCCATAACCAGCTGCAGCAGCACTTTGATGTGGCAGCGTTACATACTATGTGGACTGAGCAAGCTGCCAGGGGTGTGGCAGGAATTTTTTAAACCAGCTCTGCTTCCAGAAAATTATATCGTTAAATGATGTCTTAGGTGAATCCCACTAATGTTTACTTGTAGGAGAAGTGCAGATGGGGCTTTTCATTCTTGGAAAAAAAATAGATACAGGGAAAAAAAAAACAAACTTTTTGACCTCTTGGTTCACCAAAGCGTAGACAGCCTTCCATCCTGATGTGAACAGTTTCAACACAATCATCATATGTCACGTGCATTAGGATATTTTCCTCCTCAAAATTATTTTTCCATACTGATTTCTTTGTGTCCCTTCCAACTAACTGAGCACTTTTTGGATCACTGGAATGAGACAGATAGCCATTCTTGAGTACATATGTAGAGCTGGGGATGGCAGTTGCTGTTTTGGAATTAATTGATACTGCTGACTTTAATTTTTTATTTTTTCATAATTTTAACAGCCTGACCTGAGTCCCTCAGAGCAAGATGACAAGACTCCAGGGAGACTCCAGACTGTCTGGCCACCACCGAAAGCAAATCATGAAGAAGTGAAAGTAGGATTGAAGTACACAGAAGCAGGTAAAACAAAGAGGCGAAGCATTTGCAGAAATTAGTTTCTGACATTTTTGTTGTTTAAGATAGAGAAAGTGATAAGTCACAGTATTTTCTTATCTGGGAAGACAGGCCTTACTCAAATGAGTGACAGTACTGAGCTAATGGTGACTTGCCAACCTTATCCATTGGCTCTGGCAGTGACCCTGCCAGAGTCTAGTCTGATGTGTGCAGTTCGCTTTAGTTAGTGTCATGCTGTTAAGTCCAGAATAAAAGTAATTATTATCACTTTTGCAACTTGTGTATAAACACAGGAATGTTAATATCCACTCAGACCATGTGTATAGCTAGCCATGTGTATTCTCATATACAAATGTATAAGGAGGCATTTCTGAAGTGCAGTGCTAACTAGTCATCAGATAAACATTCCACAAAAAGACACTTTAAAGGTTTTTGTTGTATAAATACTTATATCACATATTTACAAGGAAAGAGTGAGTATTACAGGTGCCACAACCAAATTTGTGTTTTTAAGTATAAAATAGGATGTCCTTGTTACTCAGAAGTCAGTTCTGAACCATGGAATTGTCCAAAATACTGAAATAGAAGACCATTTGTGCTTCATGCAGCTCAAGATTTTAGAAAATACCATGGCAAAAGGATTAAGTGGAATTAAAAAACAAGCTTTTCTACTGCCTTGCTGTGAGAAAGTGTGCATGGTGATGGTGTACATTTCTTTCCAATTCCAGTGAATATCCGTCTGGCCTTGTATTAGGAGAAAGAATAAGTAGGAGTCCTGAACCTACTTTATATTGTTCAATGTATTGCTTTTTTCTCTCTATTTCCTGAGCTCCCTCTACCTTCATCTTTATTTTTTCTTGTTTTATGATAAAGAGGGGATGTTAATTAAGGTGAAAAGCTGTTTAAGATTCAGAAGACTTTTTTCCCCTAGGTTTTGGCAGAATCAACATGGTTTTAATGTAGGCAGAATTGAATTTACATTGCTTCTGATTGCTCTGAGGTGTGTGTCTATCACTAGATGACCAGCACAGGTTTTTTTTTGTGCAAATACAGGTATTCAGCTGTTGACAACACCACAGTCTCTTTCTGTTATGCTTAGATTCTTATTATAGGGTATGTGCTTTCTGTATTTAATTTTCCCCAGATAAATATTTTTTCTTCTAATGACTATAATCATCTGTGGCAAAAACACATGCTGTAAAAAAAAAGGAAAGGAAACTGAATTAACAAAAGCTCCAGATTCTACTACTTGCAGAGAAATTAGGTCATGCTTTCCTGAAATTTGAATAGAAAGGACAGACTGGCTTAGAGCCCATGTAAATTGTTACTCTTTTGTTACTGTGATATTTTGGGTGGCAGTGTCATCAACATGCTGATGGTTGGTTTGCTAAGTCAAGTTTTTATACAGACCAGATTTTTCAGTTCATTAGTCACTCTAGTGTCTGGCAGAGAGGGATCTGAATGAAAACAAATCTCTAGTGAACCAGCTAGGATGAGACAGAAGTGGTGCTTTTAAAGGAAATAGGCAAAGACTATATTTTAAGAGTGTAGCAGCATTATAGGTATTAGCTGGTTTGTATTTCTTTCATCTCTGTTAATACTCACGGATGCCAAGAAAGCAGTGATGGCAGCAAGGACACTGGAAACACTTAGAAGTTGCATATGATGGGTCAGTTACAACAGTTGGCTTCTCTGAGTGCTACGGGGAATGCCTTAAATCGTTATACACAGGAATGTGTATATACAATCTCCTGCAGGTGAAGGATAGCACTGTTTATGAGAGTGGCACAGATGTAATTAAAAAAAAAAAAAAAAGAGTTTGTATTCAAGGTTGGTCTTACTGCTAGGTTGTTGTCATTTTTTTTCCAATTAAATGAAAGTTTTGGTACAGGATTACTTCTACCCTCAGTCTCTGCAAAGTATCTGCAAAGAAAGTACATGTGTGTAGTGGCATTTCCCTTCATGCCCCTTCCCATCCATAATTCCCTCCCCGCTACCGGTACCGGAGGAGCTTCTTGTCCACAAAGAGTGTTTCCTAAAAGTGTAATCCAAAGCAGATTATCGATGATCATTGAACTTTGACTGTTCTCAACCTGTAACCTGAAATCCCATCTGTTACTACAGTGTCTTGTTCTGATGGCTCTGATCAAATGAAGAGTTCCAATTTCAGAATCAAAGTCAAAAATTGTCCACATGGCAGAAATCATCCTCCATTAGTTCTCCTGAACAGATGATTATTGGTACTGTAGAACAATGCTAAAATGACTGACTTTCAGTCAACAGTTTATGTTAGTGTTTTAATTTCAGTGATTAGGAGTTCCATCTACTGAAACAATAGGAACCTGTATACAATCAGTAGTAGTAGGCAGAATTATTAGGTAAATTCATTTTGGGTTTTAAGCCAAAATAAAGCTGTCATAACTGTGATTACATCCAAGGAGAAGAAATCTGTGGACATATACCTCAGTACTTCTAACAAGGTACAAGAATCCATACTTATTTTATGAGGTAGCATGGCTTTTTCATTTGTCATGAGAAATTAGTGTTTGAAGTAAGGCTGTTTGAAAACTTGCAAGCTGGAATACTGTGATCTTTCTCACATTTCTGTTCTAAGTCTTTGATTTACTTCCTCCATCACCATGCAATATGACAGCTATGACAGGAAAGTAGAGATATTGTGTGAGAGGATTACTGGCTTTTTGATCTTTTCTCACCTCCT
Source organism: Anser brachyrhynchus (assembly GCF_964034855.1). Taxonomy (NCBI): domain Eukaryota; kingdom Metazoa; phylum Chordata; class Aves; order Anseriformes; family Anatidae; genus Anser; species Anser brachyrhynchus. The sequence continues at coordinate 26,472,177 of NC_137699.1, read as the reverse complement.
TGTCGTGTTTTTCCTCATTGTTCTTGCTGCCTAGTGGAAGCAAGAAATTCAGGCTTAATTTGGCCTACGCAGCAGACATCACAGTGACTCAGAGCAGCTTGGAGGAGCAGCTAACTCCCTCCTGAGGCTCGTAGTCTGGCCTGGTATGTGGGAAACCAACTGAAAAGCAAATGGACATAACAAGGAACATGTGTGTGGAACTGACTAGGCCTGTTAGGAATATTAGAACTGAAAGAAGTTAGTGAACAAATACAACTCCTCACCAGATTTTTTTTCATGCCTTTGATAACATCTTGTGTAGCCATAGTATTGTCACTCCCAACATTTAAAAATTACCAGTAAATATCCCCAAATCTTGAGTTGCAAATTTTGAATTAAAAGGATGATATTATGAGATTTTGGCACACCTTATTATTGTTTTCTTAACCTTTAATTCCTCTGTTTCCATAGTGTAAGTGACTGCATCGTCAACTGTCTCTCTGTAATTAACACAAACTGCTTCCACGGGTCTCTAGAGAAACTGGAACTTCTTTGAAGTTTGTCAGTCTAAAAATCCAGCAAGACTGTAGTACATTATAGTATTTACATCCTGGTAGACTGGAAGGAGGGTATTTTAATTTATAGTTACGAGTTTATTCCATGGAAATCTTTACTGTATACTCGAGACATTTCTGTGCATATTCCTCTGGTCCTAAAATTCAATTCTTCTGTTTTCAGTAAACGCTTGTTTTTCTTTTTTTCGCCATAATTCTTAGAGTAATTTCTCCCGCTGCTGAAGCATTATATCTGATAGAAGGGTGGATGTGTCAGCTGTTAATCAATGTGAGAATACCTAGCCACGTGGAGGAGACAAATTCATGTCTATAATGAGTGAACTCATCTATGGTGTTGGATCACATAGAATCCACATACAATGAATCTTAGCTGCTGCATATGATTGATAAGAGCTTGCAGCCTGCCATGTCCAAGAAGGGGAGTTTAGAGATGAGTTCTCATGCTCATAAAACTGCTGATGTTTGAAGAACAGTCTCCATGTTGAGGAGATATAGAAGAGAAGAACTTCAGGTCCTGTGATCCTTATTAAAATGTGCATTTAGCCATCAAATAAGTTCTCTCATAAAACTGAGAGTACTTCATCTTTTGCTTAAGCAGAGCAAAAATCGTAAAAATGATGAGAGAAGTATTTGTCATTCTGGTCACAGAAAATGTTGAAAGAAAATCAAGTTGAAATATTAATCCATTTAGTGCTCTTTTTCATGACATGCTTTCTTGTTAATTCAAAATTTTTTATCTGACATAAAAAACCTAACCCTGTTCTCTCATTGTCTGTCTTATTCATCATACTTAAATCTTTGATGACATCTTGTTGTCCACATGGAGCCACCATTTATATATATGTATATACATCCGTATAAGCTGTAAGCACAATTTCTGTTTCAGGGTAAATAAGGAAACCAGGAGGTGACTGAGAAAACTCTTATTAAACAGAAAGTGTCTAAGTCAGTTGCAAATGACATAAAAAAAATAATGGCAGAGGTTTACTCCCAAGTCTTCCATACATTAAAGCTTTGGTCCCCTATGCTCTGGGTTCCCAGCAAGAAAATCACTTTATGGCCATGACGTAAATGCAGAGAATAACCAGCTTATATGACAGAAAGAGAGGCATAATGATCTGAACAAAGAGATGAGAGAGAAGCTTTCATATCCGTCTTTAACATGTGCTTCTGTTGTTGCCTTAAACAATTTATATTTGTCTCTACAACAGACATAATGCTTGATGTTAGTATACTGAAGGAAGTTGTAACAGGTGATGTTAACGTTGGTTTTATCTTAAATTTATTTAAAAATAATTAAAATAAAATAAAGGCAAGCCCTTGCCTCATATATATATTTTTAATAGAGAATTTGGGATTTGACTTTATTAAATGAACAATCTTGTTACATGGATATGTTTCTCAACCTGAGAGGTACTCGCTTTTCAAACTGCAGCTCTGTTGAGCAGCGTGGTACCAGAGGGCTGCAGGCAGTGAAGAGGAATCAGTCTCTTCCTGCTGCCCACTAGAGGACATGCAGGGCTTACGAGAAAGGAACTTTTCTCTCCCCATCTCAGCTGATACTGTCATTCCTACTGTGCCTTTGGAGATGGGAATAACAAGACAGACATCTATTAATGCTGCAGATTTGTTGGTAAAATGCCTGGGTTCCATTTCCAGCCTTTATTATGCTATCTTCTGGAATGACTTCAGGAAACACGAGCGTTGACCTTTTCACACTTCAGTTTACCCATCTGTAGAACTGGGATAAGAATCCTGACCTATTTTTCAAGCCAAATTAAATCCTTTTTTCTGTTTAGAGGTTGTTAACATTATATAGGAGAGAAGAATAGAAAAGAATGCTGGCTTCCTATGTTTAAATCTGCAAATAATAACCCAGGATGGAAATTGTGCCTAAGGCCATGTGATAAAACAGTTGTGCCTTTCTATGCACAGGGCATTATATTATTACAGGGTAAAGGGGGAGAAGAGGTGTGACTCACTTTTTCAGTGAAAATTTCTGCTTTATTTCCATATTTATTTAAATACAGCAGTTTTAGGAGACCTGTTGGTTTTGAGTCTGGATGCATATTACAGCAGACGCCTAAAAAGGAAATGTTTCACATTATCCTAAGCCATACCTGAATACGCACATCTGTGTAGCTGTAGATACCATTTTGAATTTATATACAGGATTTATGTACAGAACAGCATTGGTCCACTTAAAATAGAAACTTGATTTTAAACTACATTTTCCTATTGAAGAGATCAATCTGTTAACTGAATATAATGAAGGCAAGTTCTGTGAATTCTTTTCTTTTACAGTAGTTTTTACTTTGAAATGCAGGCACTGCTATGGGTCCTACCAATGTGGCATTGTGAAGGCCCAACACGATCACAGGATTTTATGAGATGGTTATTGTTACTTAACTGAAACACAGTGAAAGAGCAGTTGTGTACAGCACAAGAAGAATGACCTTGTATTTTATTTCCCTGGTTCTATTTCAAAATATATGAGGCCCTTTGTGTAAGACAAATGCCTCCGATTTTTCTTGAATTCACTTCCTTGTATTGGATCTCATTCTCTAGTCTCATTGTTCACATGGTCAAGGTTCTGTTTGCTGCAGCATTTGAGCAGCACTGATTTACATACCAGTCCAAATGAAATGCTGAATCTGAACACCTTGAAGCTTTCTGAAAATATGAACCTGGATTCAGAACTGCTCTGGGGCTTTCTTAGTTACATCTGATAACGTCCTTCCTAAGTTTGTCCTCTCTGCTATGGCACAGACACGTACTCTTATCTGAAAAAGAAAAAACAAGCCACCACACCTATTTATTGTACATTTCATCATTTTGTACACATCCATGTTTTAATGTCTGTCAACTGCTCTAAACTCATAGGTTTCTGAGAATATATCGGGGAAGCAGTGTCCCTGTGTGTGTGTGTGAACACATTATGTTTCTACACCCACATCCATCCACGTTCGAATAAATGTACATGTATACTGCATATATAGTACACATGCATTCTCAATGCATGCTTACTATATATACTATATAGTGATTGAGAAGGTGTTAGAGATCTACAATCTAGAATAAGTGTTAGGTATTTTAATTCTGTGCTGAATGAAGTGGATAGAGAGGGTTTGTTACTCAGTAAAGAAATGCTTTAATAAATTTGTTCCTTGTATTTTTTGATAAGGCGTACTTTATTTGCCATATTGCACTTGTGAACGTGATCCTGAAATAGATTGTTATTCGACATATGTAATAGGACATACATTGAGAAAGAAATCATGTTGAATGTCCCCAACAACAGTACATCTAATGCTGCCTTCCTGTGAGGATGAAAATCACAAGTGAAACTTAATTTCTGTTATCAAGTAAATGAACTGTTGCTGTAACCTCACCTGTGACAGGAGGGGAATGATCAAGTAGATAGTTACTCAGGTGACTACTTCTGAATAGTGCTTTGTATTGTTTTGCAGCCAGAAAGAGTAGAAGCTATTTTCTCTGTTTACATAACAGAATCGAGGGGTTGCTGGTGTTTCCTTTGGGAGGCCTGCTTTTCTGTGGGTATCGTTCTGTTACTCCCAGGGAATTCAATAACTGTTGTGTAGTTACTTTGTTTTCTGTAGTAAGTTAACAGTTATGTCTTCAGGAACAGTACAGGTATTATCTCAATACTCAGACAGTGTTTAAATGCTTAACTAATGGCGTGTTTGGAACTTGTTTCTCTACGTGTTCCTTTCCAGCTGTCTCGCTTCTCCACATCTTCCATATTTTCACTCTAACAGAATCTTTAAGGCGCAGAAAACGATCATTTTAAATTTTAGGCTTGCATGTTTCTTCCTTGTCCTGAAAGTCTAAAAATTGTTCAGTAGACATGAGGGATGTCTGCTCATTTCTTAGGCTGGGGAATTGATTTCCATCTATGTATTGAATTACAGGGCTGTAAAAAAGTTCACGTCAAATGGAAAGTAAAGAAAGGAGGAAAGACAGGAGTAGATGGAATGGGATGGGGGAAGAAGGGTTAGAACAATGTGACAAAACTATATTCAGTATTGTTTTGGACAAACCCTTATTCCTAAACAAGTCAATTTTAATTTCTTAGTTCCGATGAGATGGTTAAATGTTAAGCTCGTTCAGATTGGTTCTGAGAAAGTTTAAGCCTTTCTGTCAATTCTTTACAAACCTAGGCTTTGGGCTTTCACTGACCAATCATCTTGTAAAAAAACATATAAGCTATGATTTATGTGCTTAAAACATTGCACTCGTTTAACATGTCAAATAAGTTTCTATATTTCTACCGGATCTAATTCTTTTGTATAAAAATTACGCTTTAAACACCAGTTCAAGACAGAAGAAATGACATGTTTTGTAAGATGCTCTTGATTATTTCTATTGGGGGAAAAAAAAAGTGTGAACGTTTGCTGCCTTTTAGGACTGTAGCCCAAAAAAAGACTGTAAAGCTGCATCAATACATTTGTGGAAATAAATAAATAAATAGCTAAAAAGAAAGCATCTGTGGTGAGGAGATGCACTTCTGGCACCTGGTGGTTAGAGCGGAAAGCTGCACAGGAAAGTAATGGAAGAGAAAACAAAGGCTTCAGTAAAACAGAATTTGAAAGTGATGGGACCAAGCTTTACCAAAGAGGGAGGCAGGAATAAGAAACTCTCACTATTCAGAAGTGTAATGAATTGGCTCAATTTAAAGGTAATGGATTCCTCAAGGCACATACATCACACTCAAGTTTTCCAGCTTTTCTTCTGTAATTACTTTTAAATTGTTGGATAACATTATTTTGGATTTTTCATTTGATGAGTTTAATAAGTAAGATTTTTTACAAAAATGAATGTACTTTAAATGCCTTTAAACCTTTGACTGTCTACTTGAAGTTTTGAGATCATGGGGGAGAAGGTTTTTAAACTGCTTTTGTAAAGTTTTAAGGAATAACTCATCTGTTTGAAATGTCAGTTGTGGAATTTTCTGTGTGAAAGATTTTCATATAAGATTTTACTTAAGTTGAGAGAAAGTAAGTGATTTGCTTTGTTGTCAAAGAAGAAAAGGTAACCTTGGAATATTTTGCATCTAAATTTGTTTGAAACTTTTCAGGGATCTTAAGAAATTGCAGGAGGCATTTTTCTTTCAGAAAGTCAGCATGTTTTATTTTCTGGAATCAGGTGCTCAAGGTCATCTTCTCCGTGCATAAAGGGTCTTCTGAAAAAAAAAGCATAATCAGCACAGTTTTGAACACATATAGAATAATACTGAATAATGTTTTAGTGTATACACTTGCTTTATGCAGCAGTTTTGGAAAATGAAAATTGCCATTCAATTTAGACAAGAACACTGTGATCCACTGTATCTAGTACTCCCAAAGCTTCAGGTTATATCTTCAGTTCACCAGATTTACCAGTGAATGCTTGTACCTTTTCTTTTAGAAATGGTAATACTCAGTGCAGCTTGCTCTGTATCATGACAAAGATTTAAATGAATATGTATATATTTGTGAATGTTATTGGTACTTTGTATTCAAATAATTTCTTTGTAATTACACATCTGACCACATTTTAAGCATTTGCTTGAATTGTGTAGGCTGTTCAAAACATCTAGTGTTTATTTCATGTTTGATTTTCTATTCATTAGGTAAAAACATGCATATTACAGTATATATTTTCTTTGCAAAATAGTGAAGCACGCCTCATACTTTACTTGTCATTAGTAATACCATATTATGTTTTATCTCTACTATCCGGTGGCATATGTCATATGTTGGCTATTGATTTATTTATTTTTAATACTGACTGAGGTATATGCTTATAGCAATGAAAAAAAACAGGGAGTCTGCTGGACTGTCTGCTAGGATACATATTTAATGAGTGTAAAAATCTAAGTGCCCTGTGTGAAACTTGAATACAATCTTACTAACGCTTTTGTCTCTAGCTCACCTAAAGATTTATGAGGAGGGACCACCAGGTGGGTGGAACAGCGTAACGTTGTCTGTCTCTGTCTAGTATTTGGTCTCTCTTGTTGTTGTAAAGGTGGTATGTACCTTTCCTTGATAGAACGGGAATGATAAAGGCAGTGTCTGCAGTACCTACTGGTGTTTAGGACTAAAAAATGAATAAAGACTACCGCAGTTCTGTAGTGTAGATGAGGAACTGTTTTCATTATTCTGGCTTGAGGGACTGCAATTTCAGTTGCAGCTATCCTGCTACAGCGAGTGGTACTTAGGTCGGTTTCCCTGACTTTCAGATCCATCCCACAATGCTACATGTCAAAGTTTGAAAAGTTGAAATTTGAAGACAGATCAGAGGGATATCACAACAGAGAACTGATATGTTACTTTCCTCTAATTTGGTTTCTGTGAGCAAACTCCAGGTAAACATAACCCATTTTAGGGAGTATTTTCTATCCCTAATGCTTGGGCTTGTTATAATCGGGCATTGCTTTTTTTAATGAGCCTTGAAGGGAAGGCTGCAGCTGTAGTGAGAATCGGGCTGGAGACATTCATTCTGAAGTTGTGGACTATACTTTTCCATTGTGAGATGTTCCTTATGTCAAAATAAGATAACAGCTGAATTTAAGCAAAAAGACAAAGTGAAATAAATTAATAAATGTTGAGAAATTTCATAGCAGCATACTTCTACAGATCTGAGTAAATATTGCATATAGAAATGGCAGCTGATTTTGTGCATGTGTGCAAGAACTAAATTTAGCCTGTACTAGTTCAGTATTAGACAGTTTTGGTGGATTAAAGGAATTACAGCTTTTAGATGATGATGTAAGTGATCATGATACTTGAAGAAATTAATTGACTCTGAAGCCTTGTCCTGTTGCCTCTGAAATTTCATGATGAAAGTCCACTCCTGGTTGTTACATGTACATTAGTACATCTTAAAAAATAAAACAGCATTCAGGCATTTTTGCATAAATAAAAGCAACTTGTATTGGAACTGTTACAGCGTGTTAGAGTTCCCCTGCACATTCGATCAGTTATCTCAGGTTACAAAAGTTATGTTGTCTGTGCAAACTGTCAGCAAGTGAGCATCTGAAGAGTCTGGTCTGCTCGGTTCATCTCTCCCTGACAACTCAATTGCTGGCATTTTCCATTTCCCTCACATGAAGTAGGATTCTGATGGTGGTGTGGAGGCCACAGAAACACTTAGATCTTTGGAGTTCCAGGCCACCCATGTAATTTACTGCTTGCTTGGAGACCGGGCCCATAAAAATGTCATATTTTTTCCCTCCTTTCCAATGGAACAAATAAGTAAACATCACAGAGTTCATGAAACAGAAACTCCTACCACTCAACTCTGCTCTAAAATGTGTTAGCAAAGATTTAGGCTGTAAATCATTGTTTACAGCTATTTGAATAGCAATTTAGAGATGAATAATTCATTTTTAGTTCAGTTTCATTTCAGGCATCTTAACTTACAATGTAGGGGAGAATTGGAAAGGAATAACTTACCACGTTTCACGTATAAACCAACTTACTCTGATTCATATTCCAGAGCATAGTATTCTTGCAAAATTAGCTTTAATGGCCAAAATGGTAGAAAACACTGCTGTGTAAGTTATCCCAATGTATTGAGTACCTCTTCCTTTGTTTCAGGTCATTCCGTGTTAAAGTTTAAAACTCAGATATTAATATCTTCAGACACCTCTTCATCTGTTAACTCAGTTCTCAATATGCAATTAAAACATCAGGCTGTATATAATTGTCAGTGACTGTCAGCCTAGAATACTTCTTCCCAGTCTGTATGAAGACAGTAAGCGTTGCAGTATTTTTCTTATTAATTTTTTGGGCCAGGATGGTTGCTTGGAAGATTCATGATTTCTTTCTGCAAATTTTTTCCTTATGGAGTTAAAAATCAGAAGCTTTGTGTATACTTTCATATAAGGATACATACCTTTTATATACGTGTATATATATATATATGTATACAAACATGCATATATTTATAAGATACATTAATATATTTCCAAAGTATATTTCTGGAGGCACAGTGCTTTGTTATACCTACTACTTCTGCTTCGTGGCCCAGTTATCAGATAGGATCACATCATATAGACAGAAATACGAAGCTACTAATACTTTATGTAGCAAATTAGTGACAAATAGGACACTCAACTGCAGGTCCGCACAGAAATATTATCAGGTAGACAGATATGCGTGCTTCTGCAAGCAGCTTTGATTTATAGGCATGTCAGTCCCTCTGTGGCCCTTCGTGGACTCCCTCTGCTAGCTCCATGTCTCTCTCATACTGGGGAGCCCAGAACCAGACACAGTGCTCCACGTGCATCCTCATCAGTGCTGATTAGAGGGGAAGGATCACCTCCATCAACATGCTGGTAGTACTTTCCCTAGTGCAGCCCAGGATACCATCAATTTTCTTTAGTACAAGGGCTCATTGCTGGCTCCTGCTCCATTTGGTGTCCACCAGGACCCCAAGGTCCTTTTCTGCAAAGCAGGGTTGCACCCAGCATGCATGGGTGCCTGGGGTTGTTCCTTCCCAGGTGCAGGACTTTGCATGTCTCTTCCTTTGCATGTTCCTGTCAGCCCATTTCTCCAGCCTGTCAAGGTCCCCCTTGATGGTCCCACAAGTGTATCAACAACTCATCCCCGTTTTGTGTCATCTGCAAACTTGATGAGGGTGAAAAGACTCTGCAACTCTGCACTCTGCACATATATTCATAAATGAACTGGAAAAGTGAGCAGGAGATGGGAAAGCTTGCACCTGAAATGAAATTAGTAAGTGTAGAAAAGAATAAGACCTGAGAACGCACAATGCAAATTTATCTCATGAAAATGCCAAAGTAAAAAAGCAGCAAACATTTGAAGACTGTGAGGGATAATGGCAAAGGAAATCCAAAATGAAGAACTTTAAGTTTTGCACTTGAGGAAGAAAGAAATCCTAAGGGGGGAAAAAAAAAAAAAGAAATCCTAAATTCACATATATAATGAACTCTGATCAGGTCATCACTCTTTAAATACAAGACCTTGATAGGACCTTGATATTGAAATAGATCTTGGGAAATGTCATTTCAGTACTCAGTAGTGATCAACCAATGGTGGTAGGAAGCAGTAGCACAGAAATAAAATACAAATATGTAGATCACTGTAATGCCAGTGCTTAAATGTCTACATTTTGAATTTGGTGGGAAACTGTAGTTTCAGAAGGGGACAGTAAGTTTGATCAATATTATAGAACATGCTCTTTCTTCATAAAGACTATATAGACTAGTATGCTGTCAACTGAAAAAGAAATAATCAATGGGTTTATGATGGAGATCTCTAAAATTGTAACAAATAGCAAATGGGTAAATAGTGAACATTTTTCTTCTAGTGCACGTATTGCAGACATCAAATGAGACTAACAGGTGCAGATTCCAAATAAACAAAAGGGTCTTTACCTAACGTGTAATTAATTCTTTGCTGCAGGATGTTGTCTGCTTCCAGGAGTTTTAAAATCAGCAATGCACATTCATGAGAGGAATCCACTTGCAAACTGTTAAATATGAAAACAACATCTGTGGTTTAAAAAGTTCTGAATTGCAAATCATGTTGCTGGAAGAGCATGGGAGAAAAGTATGGCTACCTTTTTGCCTGTTCTTATTTTTTTACATCACCTGCGTTTTGGCTACTGTCAGAGACAGGATACTAGGCAAAATAGACTTTTGGCATGGCTCAATGCAGATACAATTTTGTTCATTATGAAGCTGAATGATTTTTATGTCAGAGTGACAACTGGAATACATGTGGGATACATACGACTAGTCATCTTATGTATTACTTCAGTGAGGAATTTCCTCACAAAGTAATGTGAGCTGGAATATGTAATATGTTCTATATTTTTAGATTTTTATTTTGGTGAGACTCAGCTAAGCTTTTGTGTTTGGCTTCAGAAGTTTAGACCTGTGTGTTTTAAAGTTTCTGAGGCCTGAGGTGTTTTCACTGTCTGGTTTCTGGTTTGAGTTTTGTAACTAAAGCGTTTTCAAGCGACGAGAGAGCTAACTCTCCAGTCTAACTGGTCTTCTGGTGTACATCTAGTGCTAGCTTCCTCACAGTTTTGCCCTTCCTCACAGTCCTGCCACTCTACACTTGGTAGTTCTGTTTATCTCTGCAGGGACTTGTAGAAATAGGAACAAAATAGAGACTTTGCAATGTGTTCCCAAACCTTCATAGATTAGAAATATATAATATGAGTAATCCCAGACAAAATAAGATGTTTTCACTTAATTCACTGACTTTTATTTCCTTCTGCTTTGTAGTGTCTTCTGGAAACCAAATTAGTTTCCCATAAGAAATCCAACTCATTTTACTGTTTTAATGTTCTACAACAAGTTTATCTCTCCAAATTAGAAACAATCTTTTACTTACACAGCTATTTTTTCTCTACTATGAATCAATGATCTCTGCTGTGAAATCTACTTGATTGGGTAAATCTCAGGTACTTTCACTAGGTGCTAACTATTTCCCTGAAAGTGATCTGGATAGATTTCAGAACTTGGAAAAGTGATTTGACCTAGGCCAGAGGTATCTCCTTGTCCTGCTTCTATGTGCAAAGAGGACCTGCATGATTAATGTTGGTGTATGTTGCCTAAAGGATTTAAAATACAGATGGCAAACCGTAGATGCAAAAAGTGTGAATGTAAAGGATGAAAGTACAGAAAAACAGTGGTGGGGAGGGAGGGAAGGTTCGTTTTGTTATCATTATAATTCTAATGATAATGAAGTCCAAGTAAAGTTTTAGTATATCTGATGATAAATCTCTATGATTAGCACGACTGCTTTATATACCTGCCTTATCTACCTCCAACGGCAAAACATGGGATCTAATGGAAATTTAAGTTTCACACTAAGGAGATTTCTGTTTTTACAATTACTAACCAGTTTATTTTTCCAACAATGCACATACAAAATGGAAACCTCGCGCTGCCATGCTTTTTCATTAACTAAGTTAAAATCACTCTATGTCTTTAGTTTTCACCAAGGACTCTGTCCAGCTTCCTGTGTACTTTGCCAACATTTATGTTACTTTAAAGCAAGTATTTTATTGAAACATTTTTCAATATCCTGGTACACATAAAATACTTTTCTAACTACCAGAAGAGGTAAAAAAAAAAAAAAAACTTTATCTATGCCACGTGTATGTCTGCTTTATCTCAGTATCTTAGGGAAAAAACAACTAGTCTTATGATGGTTTGCTTTAGCAGCAGTGGGTTATAATTATTGACTGAAGGAAGCACCAAATTGCATAAGTAAAGAGAATGCCCAAGTAAGTCAAAAACCCTCCAACTTTTATAATATTTTTCCTGGGACGGTCTCCTCTCTAAACAGAGAAAAAAGTGTACTAGAAGTAGTAGATTAAAATTGTTAGAGCTGGTTGGAACTGAATTTTTACAGTGCGATTATTTACTTCTTGCTTGTTTGCCTTATGTGAATGACTAACATTCACATTTTTCATTGTTTTCTCAGTAATTAAATCCTAATTTGCTTGTGGTCACTTGTCAGGGTAAGAGCATTTCCCATCTGATTTGTATCCGATTTGTTTGTTTAAAAAGCCCTTCAGAGTACTGTTTGAATCGGGATGGCTAACTTACTTATGCCTTACGGCCACTTTCTTCCTGGCAGGCTGTTTGTAGACCAGGCAAGCACAACAGGATGTTTCCACCATCAGTCTTCTGTTATCCAGGATAATGAAAGACTTTAAAACCTCAGAAAATATAAAAATCTTGACATTACGTAAACCCGGGGATGTGCTGAAATGGAATGCAGTAAAGAACCACACCTTGACACCAGGTCAGCTTGGGTCTGTAAGGGGAGATGGAGCCAGGCTCTCTTCAGTGGTGCTGGGTGACAGGAAAGGAGGCAATGGGCACCAAATGAAACACAGGAGGTTCTGTCTGAACATCAGGAAACACTTTTTCACTGTGTGGGTGACTGAGCACTGGCACAGGTTGCCCAGAGTAGTTGTGGAGTCTTTGTGCTTGGAGATACTCAAAAGTCATCTGGACATGGTTGTGTGAAACTGGCTCTAGGTGTGCTTGCTTGAACAAGGAGTCTGGACCAGATGACCTCCAGAGGTCTCTTCCAGCCTTCAACCATTCTGTAACTTTGTGCTTCTATGATGATTAGCTTTATTTCCATGTCAGTCTGAACGACATTAAGGTATTGTAGCACCATGTAGTGGGAGGTCTTGTTGCAGCATTGTATCTCAGCTGTCTCCAAGAACAATCCATAAAAACAGTGTTTCATTGGGTGTTGGTTTTTATCCAATGGGTATTTCTTTTTGTTATTTAACTAGGAGAAACTACAATGGTAGAAAGAAACAAAAGAAGCTTATGCTGTAGAATGCCTGCTTACTGCATAGTAGACAATGTTTTAAATACGTTACAGTATATCAATGCATGATACACTTGCTTTTATGTAGTAACAGTATTTTAAGTAATGAATTAGGTTTATTAGTTCTTATAATCTAGTAGTTGCTAAGCATACTTTTATTTGGAATAAGCAAACTGTAAAAGAATCTCTACTTTCTATTCTACTCTACTTTGTAACAAAGTTTAAACAAAGCAATCTCAAGAATTTATTTTGGAACTTTCAGCTAGAAGGAGTAATGAAAAGCACATGCCTTTGGGACTTTGGAACGTAAATAACTTAAAACGATGGTATCTTGCAAAATGTCTATCACAAAAAATAACACACAACTAATTTTTTAAAAATTCTTTAACTGTTTTCGTGCTGTCTTAGGTTTAATCTGCCAGGGTTCATCCATCATTTTGTGGTTTCACAAACATTAACGGCAACATAAGAGAAGAGGCAACAGAGAGTTAGGAATGGGTAGACATGGTGAAAAATCTGCTTTAGGTGCAGTAGAGGTCCGGCACAAGTTCGTACCCAAATCCTAAAGAATGTTGAGCACTGGGCAGTCCCAGAGAGACAGTAGATCTTTTGTTAAGATTGTTAGAAGCATTTTGAAAGCTTGTTGTTTGCTCTGGCTATCATGTGACCTTGAAGAGCTAAACTTCAAGTCACAATGTTCATAAGGTTCATGCCCTGCAAACTGAGCGCTTAAATAACTGAGGTGCCAGAAGGGTCACCGATTGTTCTGGGGACCTGAGGCAGCTGGTTTTTTAAGTGTAGTTTAGGTGAATGGATAAGCAGAGTTTGTGTCTAAAAAGCATATCAATAAAGAGTTAAAGGAAGAAAATCTAAAAGTGTGTAGATCTAACCACTTACGATTCAAAGAGGGCAGTTAGGCAGTTTTTCCATGCTGGGAAGCTCTAAGGAGAACCTCGTAAGAGAGGATGGAGGTGTTCAGATGAGTGATTCCGACTAGTTGTAGTATTTATGTTTTTTATTTTGCATCTTGAAAAATATCAAACACTTCTTCAGTTTTGTTTATCAATTCAGTTGCTTGGGTATAGCTTCACCTGCCTCTCAAAATATTTGCAAAAAAAAGTTTCAAATTAAAAGGTTCCTCATCATACAGACTTCAGGGTGATGACTAGGCTATGTTTTCTTTTCTTTTTTGCTCATGTATTCTCAGAAGAAAAATAATAAAACCACCTAACCACTCAAATATTTTACTGATCTGGTGCTTTGGTCCATATTTTGATGATCTAGTGCTGTTTTACTGGTTCTTATGTTCCAGGGAGATAGCATTGGAGAACATTTTCAGTAAAATTTAAACTCCTTGGACTATTTTGAGTCCTTGTTTAAATTAGGATCTGATTCCCTTTTTTTTTGTTGTTGTTCAGGAAGCAGAAGCCAGCAAGGGAACTGGAAATGAACCATCAGATAAATTTTGATTTGGAAGCAGATGGAAGCGGAGCCTTAATAGAATGAACTCCAGTTGCTTGTTTAGGAGGGCTAGAGCATCTGGGCCAGTGTCTCACAGGAGACAGGCTTTTCTTAAATCATTACACAACTGTAATGAAAATTCTTCTCTTTCTTCTTCGGTCAAATGTAGCCACAGTATGGAGTGAGGGACACCATAGCATGAGATACAGGTTCTGGAGGTTTGTTTGGTAAATCGACAGTACAGCCACCACTAAAACTATATAATCAATGCTCAACATTTTCAATTTTTCATTGCTGACATAAATTTCCCTGGCTTTAACTTTCATTCTCTGGGGTTTGTTATAGCCTTTCCAAATTAAAAAGAGTTATCTAGTATGTAGCGTATTTTCCCTCGGAAGTTACTTAATCTCTAACTAAGAAGCTTCAAATGACAAACTTAAGAATTTTTTGCATCTCTTACTGTTGGGTACTTCTTCAGGTCTTTGTTCGAATTTGTGGTTAGTCCTGTATCCAATTTGCATGTGTTTAGTGATTGTATATTTACAGTTCAGTTGAAATCATTTAATTTAATACATGCTTTTTTAGAACGTATGTGTGTGTGAATGCATGTATATGTCATAATATATCCTATCGGCTCTACTTTTATCTGCAAAGCTAACCCTTCTGTTTCTTCTTGTTGTTCCAGTCTGAAATATCTCCACCCCATCTTTCCCTCTCAACATGGAATACCTCTTTGCTTTATCCTCTGTTCTCCGTAAGACCACTGAAAATCTTGTCGTGTGGTCTCAGAACGAAAACGCTAATTACAACATTGCATTTAATTTTCCATCACCATTTGCAGAAGGTATTTTATTTGAGAGCCTGCATCTGCATTCCGGACCTCATGGTGTAGTATGAAATACACTATGCTTAAGATGTCATGTTGGTTTCTGACTCTAATGGAATGTACTTTTTTATCTTTACAGAGTACCAAGCTGCCATTTTGCATTTAAAGAGGGAACACAAAGAGGAAATTGAAACATTAAAGGTATACTTCTGTAATATTTTTTTTCCTTTCCCTGACTGAAATTTACAGATTAAAATAGTGCAACATATACTTACCTTCAAATAATAAAAATTTCTTTCTTTATAAAAGTCATATTCAGTTGACTGTCAATTCAGTTAAAATTAGTTTAGTTAAAATCCATACATGCGCTCACATAGGATGGCAAAAAGCAGTTTTTCATATTTTGCTGTCATAGTTTTGTTTGTTGTACTCACTTAGCATGGAAGACATTCTTCCCTCTATCTCAGCAGCGCAGTACTTTTACATTTGCTTATCATATTAGAGCACTGACATTTAACTACTCACTCTTCCTCACCGAAACATACTTCTCATTAAGCAGACCACATACAGTAATCATCAGATTAGTATGAGTAGAGTGTTTGTATTACAGAATGTTTATTTATGTCTGCACAAAGGCCAGGACATAATAGCATAAAACCTATTAAACTGAGAAGGCCGAGTTCTTTGAGTAGGCAGGGTGGAACGATGGTAGCAGCTGGTGGCATGGAAAGGACAGGCGAGGAGTCTCTGGTCTGTGCAGTGAGCTCAGTGTTCTGCAGGAGTGAAGTGCACTCTTTCCTATTAAGCATCCGTTGAAATTTAGCACAGGGAAATGCAAGCTGGCACTGAAGTAAATATAGCAATAATGTACAATAAACATTTAAAATAACTGTTACAAAGAATAGTGTAACTCTTCCACACAAGAAGATGGAAAGGGGGTTTAATCTTTTTGAGAGGTTATTTCAAAGAATACCTAGGCTTGGTGAGAAACAAATCTGTGTTTGCACATTTCCAGCAACCCTGGAAATAGTAGCGGCGGAGGAGGCAGGTACTCGTAGCAGTCCAGGAGAACTGAAGCTTGCCATGACCTAATTACTGGAGTGTTTTCTGGTTTTTTTGCCTTTAATGAAATTCAGATATTTTAGTTGTAACACAATGTTCCGAATTTCACCTTTCATTAAAATAGCATTGGTGTTGCACATTTTGTTTTCCATAAGAATACATCTGCAAGAACCTGCAGGAGAAATAGATTCATTTGTTTGCTGCTCATAACTTTGAATGATAAAAATATGCTCTTTCAAATCAGATTATTTTTTACCTGGATTTTACCTGGATTATTTGAGTTTTTCTCATGTCTTGCTGTTTAGCTGCAGTTCTGTGTTATCTTGTTTAGTAGCAAGGAAATTGTGAATGGGTCATTTCCAGGCAGATGGAATTGTGAAGTAACTTTCAATAATGAGTACACAATAAAATCTCACCATTATATATATATATATATATAAAAATAGAATTTGAAGTCAGCTAAAATGCAAATGTTTGCTGTCCATGAAGTGGAAGAGTGATATAGTGGCAATTTCCGACAGATTGTTTGCTTAGATTTTATACATTTGTTTGGTGATTATTTTGATGCTTGACACTGTTTTATCTCAGACTATTTAGTTCCAAACCAGAAAAGGCTATAGAACTGTTCTGTAAGCCTTTTAGGTTATGATAGTGATGTGTAAGATTTTTATCACAATGATCAGAAAAATAATTGATGCAGAAAAATAATAAGTTCACACAAGATGTAATTCAAACAGGACCTTTTGAATTGAATTTAGGAGTTACTAAAAAGTCACAAGAGAACTTACACAAAGTTCTGTTTATAAGATTAATGATTTCCAAGATATAGTGTAATTTTTCATTTTACAATATTGAATGACTATAGCAACTTCCTGTATCAAAGGCCGGTTGAAGCAAATATTCTGTTTCCAGTAGTGTCCAGCAGTGGGTGCTAAGAAAACAGATAAAATGCAGACTATAATAATGCCTTCTTCCTGTACAGTGGTTTTGTATTTGATTTGTTTTTCATTGGCAAATCTGAGTGCCTTCGTTGTCTCTTACTCATTGTTTCTACTACCACTGCCTCCATGCCCCTTCCTTAGCAGTGTGCTTGATTTTTGGACCTCAGCCCAGCCTGGTATAAGGTGTCAGGTTCATAAAAGATGCATGGTGACTAAACTGCTGAGAAATGCTACCCAAGTATGCAATTTCCAGCAGTTAGTATTTTAAGGTTTTCCTGAAACAGAGTCTGCAGTCAGGTTAAGATATACAGTACCAATGAATAAATTACAATATCACATGCTTCTGTGACTTCTGAATGCTGTGCCATCTGAACAGTGTTCCAGTTTTTTCTCTGTATGTCCTTGACAATGAATTCCTTGTACTAGAATGTGACCCTTTGTAGATGCATCCTTTTTGTATATACAATTGTTCAGAGCTCTTTAATTCTCTGGAACATAAAAAATGCAATATGAAAATCTCTATATAGTGACACAGTAATAATCTGAAAAACACTTAACGATGGAGATACTGAATTCCTATATTTTTAATATGTCCTATGAGTGCATTAAAAAAGGTCAGACATCGTCTGTATATGCTTTCTAGTGTCTTTTCATTATTTGAAGAAAGGTGAAAATACCTTTTTTTGAGATTAAAAAAATATGAATTGCTACATACTACTGTATTTGTAGAACTTTGCATTATAAAACTTCACATGAGACCACGTAGAGAAGTCGTATTGTGTCATGATTTATTGTAATACCTTGTTGCATTTTATACTTTAAAGATGTAACAGAAAAATATGGTGGTAGATATCCTGACTATTGGAAGTGTTTGAGTTAAATATGATTTTGTATTATGCACTGAAGAAACCTACGGTCAGAAATTTCTCTGAACCAGCTCTTTTGCAATCTGATCCAAATCCTGTATTGTGTATTTATGAAGAAAGTTGTTCATCATACTTTCTGTATTAAAGATTAGGAGTGAGACTCTTATTCTCTCTTACTCCTAAAATGCTTAGAAAAACCTTAAGGAGTGCTTGAAGGTATGTGTGGGGGAAGATTCTCAAGAAATTATTAAACCGCCCTCTGAAGGTAAAAGCAAACAACAAAATCCTAGCTGTGTAGGGGAACTACAAAGAGTACGATTACAGGGTGTTGTGGTTTAACCCGGCTGGCAGCTAAACACCACACAGCCATTCGCTCGCCCTCCCCCCTCCCTCTCTGGGATGGGGGAGAGAAACGGGAAAGTGAAGCCGGTGAGTTGAGATAAAGACAGTTTATTAAGACAGGAATATAATAATAACAATAATAATAATAATAGTGATAATGATAATAGTATTAATAATAACAATGTGTGAGAAAACAAGTGATGCACAATGCAATTGCTCACCACCCGCTGACCGATGCCCAGCCTATTCCCGAGCAGCCGGCCCCCCACCCCGGCCAGCCACCCCTATATATTGTTTAGCATGACGCCAGATGGTATGGAATACCCCTTTGGCCAGTTTGGGTCAGCTGTCCTGGGTCTGTCCCCTCCCAGCTCCTGCTGCACCCCCAGCCTGCTCGCTGGCAGGACAGAGCGAGAAGCCAAAAAGTCCTTGGCCTGGTGTAAGCACTGCTCTGTAACAATTAAAACATCAGCATGTTATCAGCGCTCTTCTCATCCTAATCCAAAACATAGCACCCTACCAGCTACTATGAGGGAAAATTAACTCTGTCCTAACTGGAACCAGGACACAGGGCCACAGCAAAGCATTGTAGAGGTGGTAGATAAGCTCGAAGAGGCATGTGTTTTTTAAGAGGATCTTCACTGCTAAGTTGATTAAGCTGGGGGGGCACCATTCAATTGGAATGGTCTGGATTTTGAGCAACTAAGGTTATTGTAGACATTCCTTGCCTAGAACAGTTAGTCCTCAGCTATGTCAGAGAAAAAAAAAGTTATGCATAATCCATCCCATGAAATTTATATATATCATGGCTTGTTAGTGAGAGGTCTGTTTACTCTTCAGCAATTATGAAGTGTCTTACACTTCTGTCCCGAAGGGTATGTAACCTAGTCTTTTTTTTTTTTTCCCCTTTTGTAAGTTATATTTTTCCTTGAGTACATGAAAGCAATTCAGAATGGATTCTTATTGTTTAAGATTTGTTATTGCTATGGTCATAACCTGTAAACTTCATTGGAATTAGAGCTTTACTCATACCACCAGTTTGGAAGGGTTGGTGTCGATGCTCTAGGCAGTTGAAGTTGCAGTGAATGTAGCAGTCGTGAAGTATGTAAAACAATTGCTAGAAAGGAAGGGGGAATGACATACTGTGGTTATTTGATGGTGCTCACTGTGTTTTGATAGTGACATGAAGCTTTTTTCTTTTTTCGGTGTCACTTGAAATCAATTCTAGTCATGTAATGGGCATATTAATTAAATTAAAATTACAAAATATTTGTTACACCAATTGGATTACTGACAAATCTGTGCCATGATAGTGCATACCATGTCTGAACAGGTTTGTTGGTTTATGTAATTCAATCGAAACATCCACATGAAGGTGATCTTTAGAAAGGGCAATATAGTAGAGGTAAATACTTAATTTTCACCCATTTGATTTCAACTACATTTACTAGCTGATGTGTTCAAGACATTCCATGATTTTTTACCCCTCTTGTTTCCAGAACCGAAATGATGTGCTTTTAAGACTGTCCCCTTCCGTTCCCTCCGGCGGAAAGGCCTTTCCTGCCGCCGCCGCGAGATGGCGGCCGAGCCCTTCCGCAGCAGCCCGCGGGGAGGCCCCGCCTTCCTACCCGCCCGCCGCCGGCTTCCTCTGGAGCGGGGAATGCGGCGCACCTGGCGGAAGGAAAAGTTCAGTTGTTCAGTACATAAATAGCAGCTGTCATCATCGTCATAGGGCTGTAGAATCACAGAATGGTTTGGGTTGGAAGGACCCTTAAGGACCACCCAGTTCCACCCCCCTGCCATGGGCAGGACACCTCCCACCAGACCAGGTTGCTCCAAGCCCCATCCAGCCTGGCCCTGGACACTTTCAGTGATGGGCCATCCACAGCTTCTCTGGGCAACCTGCTCCAGGGCCTCAGCACCCTCTGAGAAAGGAATTTCTTCCAAATATCTAATCTAAATCTACCCTCTTTTAATTTAAATCCATTCCCCCTTGTCCTGTCACTTCACCCCCTCACAAGGAGCCCCTCCCCAGCTTTCCTGCAGGACCCCTTTAGGCCCTGGGAAGCCACTGCTATAAGGTCTCCCCATCATCTTCTCTTCTCCAGGCTGAACAACCTCAACTCTCTCAGCCCCTCTTCACAGGAGAGGTGCTCCAGAAAAATCAGACTGTTTTTCCCTCTAGAACCAAGTCTACAGTATCTAATAACCAGCTAGATGAAAATGACTTAATATTAAATCAAAATGTTGTAACAGGACTGCTGAATCACAAAATGAAGGAAATAATGTGAATGCAATAATTTAATTGTAGTACTTAATCATTAATCCAACACAAGGGCACAGTATACTTTTATTTTTTTCTGTAAGCTCATTTGATAAAATGTGTGAAAAGAAGTTATTACTTTTCCCTAATTTCTCCTTTAGAACAAAGGTACTGAAATCCTCTCCTCTTCAGTTACACTGAAGTGCAATACTGCTTTTGGATGATGGAGTCAAAGTCTTTAAGCTTTTCTCTAACTGTACTCTGTGCATGGATCTTCTGTCTGATACACTTTATTGTGCTTCCACCAACTCACTAATCTTTTGCATCTTTCCCAACCCAGAATGCTAGTGTCTTTAGCCATAAATCACAGCTTTTTATAATAATAAAATACTTTTATAAAATAATATAAAAGAATATATAATTATGTATATCATGTGATTATATGAGATACGTAATAATGTATGATACACATACAATGATCTAAATAATATTAGCTATTTGATAAATAATATAGAAACCATAGATCATATGTAAAATATAATTATATAATTTTAATGTAAGTATATAAAATTATTATACAATTGTATTATGTATTATATAACATTATTCTAAAATAATAATAATTCTAAAATATTCTGTGATAATAATATATAATGTTCTAAAATAATAGAAGTCTCAAAGTATCCAGCTGCAAATTTTAGAAATGCGTGTAGTTGCCACTAATACAGTTACTATTGTATTATTGATATTTAGGAAATAGTCAACAGTAATGCAGTTGGTGTGTAGCTGCCCATGACATTATGAAATAATGGGCTGGCCTCATTTAGAGAAGAGTGTATCGTGGGTTTTTCATAGCAACCTTTGTGATCTCCTAAGCAATTTTCACAAAGGATTCAAGAACTGAAACGTAGAACTGCGTAGAAAGTAGTTTCCTTTTTACAAAAGAACTTGCTTAACTTTGAAAACAATTTTGTATCACAAGCCCAGTCTAAAGACTAGAGCCTTAAAGTTTCACAGAAAAAGGCATATGAAAGGGAAAGTCACAACACCAATCAAAATTGTGTGATACTTTCAAAGTGATTTTTATTTGATTCTGAGATCATGAAGGTATAGAAACATTTTCTTAGTTACTGAATGAAGAAATAAAGCTTTCCCTATGTGATGACATCTTCATTCTTTTTATAAATTTATTTTTAAATCTGTTATGCTTCACAATTCCTTTCCTGACCATTTGTCTTTTCACTTTCTCATTCGTTTTCCCTCATGGTCAGTGAGGGAAATTCCTTTTGTGAATGCCTCTATTGCTCTTTAATTGTATTTTGAGTATAAAAAAAGGTGCTACTTCTCCCTGATATATTTTGAAATTTGTAATTCGGTTGTGAGAGGTAATGATGAATAGTGTTGAAAGTTGCTGCATGCCAGAAACCTTATCAAAAACACTCTTTTATGGAATAGGGTAATTTTACTTTTATTTTGACAATTTGAAATGCTTTTTACTTACATATGAAAGTGAAATTACAGCTTCAGAAGCAACAGCAGAAATTAGATGCTTTAACACCTAATCAAAACATTTTAAAATCTTGTATTTTGTCTAATCTTCTCCTTCTAAGAATAGTCTATAACAGAAAAGTGATTTTTTTTGAACAGATTCAACTGAAAAAATTCTGACCTGTATGCTCATAGGTAGGCATCTTTAAGAAATTTTTAAAAATTCTTCCCCCTCCCATCACCCTTCAGTTTTGTGTGTGCATATGTGAAATCTTTCATAGGATAGGTATTTCACAATTTTTCAAATCTGCTCTTAAACTATGTGGGCCAGTGAAGAATAGTGTTGAGAGCTCTGATATGACAGAGTTCTTAGCAAAACCGCATTGAAGTAGTGGATAATATGCTGACTTTTGGTAACACAGTTTTGCTTCAGGATGCTAAGATTAATGTTTTTAACCTTTACAAGATTAAATGCATATGTAATGTGGCTAGCTGCTTTGTGTGTTCTTCGCTGGATTTTCATGTCCCAGCATGTACAAATAGAAGAAAATCCATATATCGTGTATGCCTCTGTCTGGTGAAGCTGAGCTGCAGTCCAAAAGAGCAGCCAAGGTCAGCCAGGGTTTATTAGTCAGTCTTTCCTAATGAGCTGTTCAGGCTTTTCAGCATTTCCATGTGTTGTTACTGATGAAGTTCTCCCAGCTTGTGGTTAATTATTGATACTACTCTTGCTTAACTTGAAACGTTTCAGGCTTTTGTGCTTAGCTGCTAAATGAATGGTTCCACCACTGTGCGTGTATTGTGTGTCTTTATGAATCTTCCTCTTGGCTACATTGTCCTCATGAAGGAATTCTCCATGTTTAATATGGAGCCCATTTGCAGTATGTGACAGTGAAAATACAAAGAAAAAAAACAAACAAAAAATAAGAGAAAGAAGAGACTGAAAGTCTATGAAATGATATCAATATACACATTTTGGTATTCCTAAGACTCCTAGACAATTGGAGCAAGATTATCTTCAAAGTATATGTTTCCTGAAATAGATACACATTTTTTATCCCAATGTTCATCACTCTGTAATGAAAATTCGCATGGCCAGTAATGGAGAAGGCAGAGTAGCAGACTAGGGAATGAGAGCAAAGCACAAGAGCAATAAAATAATAACTTCCTACACTGTGCATACAATCACAGAAAGTAGAAGTTCTTCAGTCTCTTTAGAAGCACATGCTGACAATTGTATCTTCATTCAGAAAGGAAGTTTGGAAAGATTCTTCATGGTGTATGAGTTAATTTCCTTCCAATACTTCCCCTTCCTCATCTTCCTCTTGCCTTTGCTAGTGCTGTAATTTGCTTTCTAGAAAGAATGTTAGTTTGTAGTTATTTGTGCCATTACAAAAAAGTATGCTTTTTATCTCTGGATACTGTTTTAAATTACTAATATGTTAAATATATCATAGTGCATTGCAATGCACATGAAAATATTGAGGAATCAGCCTATTTTAAATTTGGCAAGTTAGAAATTTCATGAATCATGTATATTTTTCAGCACTATTGATTATCTTTAAAGTAGAACATGAAGAATTACTGAAATAATAAAGATATTCCCCAGTTGAGTTGCTGCTTATTTACATCTTAAAAAACTTGCAGATTGTAATGCCTATATCCATATCATAATCTGTAATCACATACTTGAAGTTGTAAGTACTACTTCTGTGCTCTGATAAGCAAAATTAAGCAAAATTCTCCTTTTTCTTCTCCTCCATTGACTTTATATTTTCAGTATTCTTGATGTAACAGGTGTTTTTCATCTTCATTTCCCATTAATTATATGCTTACATTGTAACTCTTTTCTTGTCAGATAGCTTGAATATCCAGAAGGATTTTTTCTTTCTTCATGTTGTTTTTTTTTTTCTTTTCACTACTGTTTGCCATGTCTTAGATTGCCACCCTATTATTTTCATCAGTGCAATTTCACTTTAAGAACTTGTCTTGTTTAGACTTCATGTCAACTGCAGAATGCTGTTAATTTCGTATGTTAATCCAAGGACTGCCTTGTTTATTAAACAATTTACCACAGAACATGGTATTATATAGTTAGAATGTGCATAGAGATCAACAAGATAATTTATAGCCTTAAAACGCCAGCAAGACTGCCCTCATGCTCAAATTTGGACACATTATGAAACACTTTGCTTAATTAGGGCTAAAATGAAAATTCATTATAAAAACCCCTGCATTTATCATAGTTCATGACAGCTCATTTATCCCATCACCTTAAGTGAGTACGTTATGCACTAAGGAGAATAAAGTAGAACGCCTACTGTGAACATGATGACGTTTTATTTTGACAGATTTGGAAGACTTCTGTAACACAGGAAACAGTTGCCCAGTAAAGAAATTAAGTGAAATGTAATCGTGCAATATAAAAGCCACTAGAAATTTAGTAGTATCCATGTTTCTGATAGCATTATCCTACCATTTTGATTTTGAAAATATGCACCCACGTGTCAAGCTTAGTGGCTTTTCAAGATTTATTACACCAGATGTTTATTTGAGTTGAAGAACTGGAAGTCGTATCTCTGAATGAAATGCATAATTTTCTGTACTTTAAAAATTCTGGCAAAATTCCCTTTGATAATCTCTAATATTCGTGGTTTTAGAACAGGGGCAATTTTGGCAAGGATGTACATTCTTCTGGTCAATGGAAAATCTATCTGAAATTGTAGCTTATAAGCTTTTGAAACAAAACTGTTTTTTCTCATATTCAGTAAACACTTCTGACTTTGCAGGTTTGGTGCTTATTGTACCTATTGAATCTTATGGTGCTGATCAAATTTTTCACATGCCAATTCCACAAAGCGTTTGAAGATACTGAAGCCACTGATGTTATACAATAGCAGTGGGGCAAAATTAAGTTCCACTGGTTAATGGGAGCCACAATTTACCCTTGGTTAGGGAAGGATCACGCTGCCAAGGATGTTTTCAAATCGAAAGCTAGGAGCCTGTCTCCTGACCTTATTTTTGATGACAATGCAATGCAAAAGAATTATCTGAATATAGAGTCTTCCATTATGGATTTCCAGTGTCATAGATTTTAATCTGTCAGGATGTTTCGTATATATAAATCAGATTTTACAAAATGGTTCAGATAGGCATATGCTATTATTATTCATTCATTATGTACAAAGGCCTTAAGTATAAAGTAAAAGCAACACTAATTTTGAGATTTCTGATTCAAGGTATTTCACAGAAAATTAATGGCTTAGGTTATCCTTTTATGTTCGTATCACAGTTCATTTTTAGCTTGCCTTGCACCTACAAGTTGGCTACCAGAATCTCAAGATAGTTGCTTAAAAAATCAGTTGTATCATTGATTACCACTTCAGAAACACTTTGGCTAAAATGGCTTGTGATACATCTTGCATGAACTTTGCATTTTGGGCAAGTACAGAATCTGCTTTTCCAGGTCAGCATTATAATACCTTTACTGTGATACTGTTATATCTTTTCCCAGAGTTCCGTATTTCGTTCATTATATACCTTATGTACCTTTCAGCTTCAGCACATATGAAGCAAAAGTCTTAAAACTGACAGCTTTTTCATAATACAGTTTTTATTCTTGTCTGGAATAGCTCCCATCATGTTCACTGAATGGGATTCTGGGTCTGTCAAACAGAAGGATTCTGTGTAGCTGCCTTACATGGAAACACTGATGGAGTGAGAGAAAACTTTGATTGCTCTGGCATCTACACTTGTATTTTTTCCTTTTATGTAATTGACCAAAGCTGTTTGTTGTTATTTTTTTAATAATTTTTAACACATTTGTGTGTGTGTGCAGTATTTTCTTTGAATCCCATAAAGGGAATGTCTAGAATAATGTGCTAATGCATAATTAACATTCAGTAAATATCAGTGTGAAGTAGCTATGTCTTTTACACAGTTACAGGGTCATTTCCATAATTGAAGTTTTACTTCTGTTTAGCCAAGTAGCATCTCTGGAGGTCATAAACTGTGTGTTAACTAAGTGTATCTTTACCTGCTAAGAAATTGCAGCGTAAACATCTCTACAGTGTTAAAAGAAGTCTGTTCGTAAATACAGTGTTGGGTTTTCTTCTTAACGTTACCTGATTGGTGACTATTTAAACACAGTATTCTGTTTTTGCCACTAAAGTGTACAATAGTATCAGCAGAAGTGGACTTCCTGACTAAACCAAGATAGAAGACGTGCAATATATCTTACATGTGTAGGATGTCCTTATATAATTTGCCTTGACAATATTTGCAGTTTGCGTTTTTTTCTTTAATCACTGTAACTGAGGCACATATTATATTGTCACTATAAAAAATTCCATTCTGTCCTGAAGTTGTGAGGAAAAGAATAGATTTTTTTTTTATTTTTTTTTTCTAGAGGGTAAAGAGTGTAACTTAATGAAAGCTTTTGCTTTCTGAATGTGAAGCTGACTGTGAAGGTAACCTCTGCCTTCATTTCCTTTGCTATAGAAAAATGAGGTAGTGTATTTTGGAATATAAAGTGTTGGAGGAAGAACTGTTTCACCAAGCAATCAGTTTGTTTTGATGTATTGAGGTCTCTCGTTGTAACACCTGAGGAATGTGACAATTTTAGGTGCAGAGAATTACTCCTTCAGGTGGCTATGTTCCATAAAGTAAAATTGAACGTCTGCTGTTACTTTGAGATCTGGTATCAGACAGGCTCCAGAAAATTCACTTCCCTCCATAGCAAGGAACTGAATGGCTTGCTACACTTCGAAATGTTTTAGTTGTTTTCATTGCCTGTGTGGGCACTCTATGCATTGGTAGAGAGGGTGGCCATCTCCTCAGTGTAGGTATTCATAGATTTATTTTTTCAAACAAAAATTATCTTCATGATGAATGAAAAGCTTCAATTTCTAAAAATGTAGAGTTACTTTATTTTAGAACTCATAATCTCGTAACAATGTATAGCACTGCTTGGCCAATTATTTCCTACTGCAAAGTAGTGCTCGTTGTTACTTGTTATCCTTCTATAGAGGTATAACTTTATCCTTGCTTAGTGTTTCCCATGTGCTGTACTAACACTGCTTTTTGCTTCAACTTACTTTTGCTTCATTCATTGAAACTTAGAATGTGATGCGTATCATTACTCCCTTACAAATCATTACAAGGCTTTGTTATAATGGCTTAATCTTGGAGTCTGGCTGCCAAAGAAATTAGTTCTTTATACTGTGAAGCAATGTTGACAGTAAACTCTCCTTTCCTCTCCACCCCTCCCCAAAAGAAAAGGAAGAAAAGAGAAGAAAAACAAGGTTGCATTACAATTCTGGCAACATCAGCCACACTAATAAAATCAAATTCAATGTTGTTTTACGACTTTGAATTTATGTGACTGCACAGGATCAAAGGATTTGTATCCCACTGGACTGCAAGGTCTATAGTTCATGGCAAAAAAACTCATCAAAAAGAACATTTTAGTAGTAAGGCTTTTCATTTTAATCAGCCACACTAATAAAAAAGCTGTTAGGTGTCCAAAAACATTCTCCCAAGATCAGAGACAACTTGCTCTCTACTACAATCAGTTTTCTTATTGGATCCATACTACCTCTGTAGCTTTAGTCGCTGAAACTTCATCTTCAACTTGTTTTCAGGAATTTTTCACATCGTTTTTGAATTTGCATGCCAAATCATATGAATTAGTAACAGTAATGATTCATACAGTTTCCCTGGGAAATGGTAAATAAGATGATTTCTTGAAAGTAAATTGTCAACAGAACAAATGATTAACTAAAACAGAATTAGAAATATTATTCTATATTTTTATATATTGTATTTTAAAGTATTTGAGTAATAGCAATAATTCGTTTTTTTCTCTTTGGGTATAATCTTTTGACCTCCAATGTAAAACATAGCATAGTTTTAGCATTCTTTTGTCTTTAAAGTCATAGTAACTTAGGCTGTCCTAAGACCAAGGTAGCAACCGTGACTGAGAAACAGAGTAGGAAGTAACTACAGCGCTTGTAATAGGAAAGGCTTTTGTTATTGTATTTGGAGTCTTCATGTTAGTTGTTCATGGACCAGCTTCAACAAAAGTTTGAAATGAATTTTTAACAGAATTTAAAAGTATGGAGAGATTTTGCCAATGAAATTGTCCATGAACCTATCAGTTTTCTTTGAAATTTCTAGCTAAGTCTCAATTCAGCCTGCTTCCCTTTTTTTGCAAGCTGCGTGAGATTTATTTTGCCTAGCATAAACTAGTTTACATTTGGGAGGAATCAGCACATGGTCACTTTCTGCAAGGATCTCTCTCCCTTTCTATATGACATATCTGTATGACATGTATCTGTTGTTACATGTTTTCCTGTAGCTACTGTACGTTACCTATCCTGCAAAATTCTGGTGCGAGTGGTGTTCCCTGCTCACTGCTATTGGAGATTCATGCAGGTTATTTATTTATTTATTTATTTATGTCAGCTGAACTTTGTCATGGTTCTACTATTTTCAAAAACATTCATTCAAATGAGCAAGAACTTCAGTAATGGTAGACATTTTTTGTTACGTACCAAACAGATAAAACCTACATCCAATCCTAAGTTATCCACTGTTCTTATTTATTAATAACTTGAAATTTACCGTTTTACTCACATGTTATTAACAGTTGACTTCATTAAGTAATATGTAGTCTAGTTGTTTTTAGAAGTGCTATCATTTACCTCAAAGGATGACATTACTTAGCAAATGCATCTGTGGCCAAAAGTTAGAGAATCCAAGGCATTAATAATTTTCTACTTGATGTCTTTTGGTCATGTCCAGCTTCTTCATTGTGAGGACAATTGTATGCCTGTGGAAGGTGTTGGACTGATGGCAGTTGCTGCCAAAGGAGAGAATGGCACTGCTCTGTTGCTCTGTTACCATACTAATTTACATAAGCCTAAATGTGCGTGGAAGACTGAATAGTCTTTGTATTTTGTAGGGGACAGAAGTCAGTAAAAAGTAGAATGATTGTAACCAGTCAGTATGAAGTTAAATCTGTATTTTCATACTTACGGTCCTATGTTTCCTTATGGTCCTTTTTTTAGCCAACAATTGCTCTGCTTTGAAAATTTTGTATGGTTCCCAAACACACTAAACTATATATTTATGTATCAGATTCAAGAAAGATTTAGGGTCCGGTGAGGTTTCTCTGTGGGCACAGAAGAGTAAATCACTGACTAGGTGCAAAAGTTGACATAATTGCATCCATAAATGTGGATAAGCTGTGAAGTACAATGAGCATTATTAGAGACATTTTTCCATGTATTGGATTTTGAGATTACTGAGAAATTTCAAGGACACATCAGGGGTTCTTTCCGTGTCTTTGATTAAAAGTTACAGAGAGGGGGAGATTTATTCTTAATGGCAAGGTTCATCTCAGTAAAGTTGCATGTAAATAGGACAGCTGAGGAAAAGCAAGGACTAACAGTGAGCTGTTGGGAGCTGTGTATTCTGTAACAGAGTTCTCCACGTGAGTTGATTTGTGTAATCTAAAACAGTTGAGTGGTAGTTATTACCAGTGAAAGGACTGAGGGGATAAATATATAGATGTGGGAAGAAAAAACAGTATTTTCACAGTAAATACTTAAAATTGTCAAATTTTAAGTCAATTAATGCTTAAAATGTTATGTAAATTTTAGGCCATCTGTAGTCTTATATATAACTAATCATGCTGATACAATTAAAAAAAACCTGCATGTTGCACTGTAACTTACATTTAAATGTTGTATTAGACTAATGATTTTGTATTGAAAAATCAATCTCACTCACTGTAAGTCTGTATTTCTTCCTAGACTACCTAAATGCCAGTTGTCATTAAATAATTAAATATTCCAAAAGTATATAGAAAAACTGTGTTATATATATTTACTATGATCATATTTCCTCCCAACTATCTTCCTACATATTCTCTATAAAACTATGTATTTAATGTTTTTAAATTACAAAGAGAATAATACTTTATATATATAGCCTATTCAAAAATTTAGAGTGCTGAAAATGTTTGAGAATGGGCAATCCATTTGGCTTTTCGCTTTTTTTTTTTTTTTACTATTAGCTGTCAGAATAACCCTTACTGCGTACCCTTGAATATAGTGATATACCATATGTAAATGATTATATTTGTTGAGGTATTTGTTAGAGAGGAATTTTGATTTTTATACAAATTGGCACAGGCTTAATTTTTTTCATTGAAAAATTCTTTGCTAAATCTGTGATTGTTGTTAAAATTTAAAACAAATGTATGTTTTTTCAAGGACAGAGATTTAACAAAAAAAAGACTTTTTTGTTCTTTGTCAACACAATGCAAGAATAAAAAGTGTGAGCTCTTCCAAAAACTGAAGATGAAATCACTTAAGAGGAACAAAAAGTCAGAGGCTGTCTTTGAAAAATGTTTTTCCTCTCTTTTCTATGCACAGTACTTTGATGACCAAAATGCTATTAAAAAAAAAAGCTGTGAAGTCTATAAAAAAAAAAAAGTTTCAGCAGCAACTCAAGAATTCTTACCTTTTTTTTTTTTTCCCCCTAAGAGCATTTCCAGTGGTAAAATAGTATATGAAACTATCCTTAGATACTTTGCATTTTCTTTGTTCCTTTTCTTTTTTTTTTTTTATTTTCATAGCTTGGCATAAGATAAGTGACTCATTAGATGTAACAATCACTGTATAAAGTCAGAGAAGGGAATAAAATTGAGCTTTCTCACTACTGTGTTGTTTTTCCAGGCTAATTGGAGTTAAAAACTAGTAAAAGTATAAGTTTTTCAGTTAAAGATGTGGTCTGTGTCTGACATACGTTGAATGGCTGTTCATTACAGACGTGCCATTTTTACGCAGTCACCCTTCGGAGTAGAATTGCACTGTTAACACCAGTGAGAAAATATTAAGCATTAGCAGTGCAGCATTAACATGCTGTTTTCAAAGAAAAGTTTTGCGTGTTGCTTGCTCTAAACAGTGTTCTAAAGAATGTCTTACCATTGCAGTTTTCAAAGTTTTTTTAAACATTTGTAGGCCAGCAGCTAATTTTTGAATGTAGATTGCTATATAGATTTATTGTTTCATCATATTTGTACATACAAACTATTCTTTTTCTTTGTCCATGTAAAATCACATTATATAAAGCAGTAACACAGCAAATATAATTGATTTCATTGCATTTAATTGACTATATGGACTATTACTGGCTGTACTAAATTCAACTTTAATCTTTGTTACTTATCAAAGCACAGAGAAAAGCCATCACATTGGTATTACACAATTTGTTTGCCAATCCATATTATCATTTCAAAGACATTTAGGCAACCTGCAGGTTGCATCCTGAAAGAGAGGATTTAATCTCATTTGTGATAAGTTATGTGCTTTATTATCTGAGTCTGTAATGAGAGGTGGAGATAAAATACACTGATTCAGCATTTGGCCTTTCTTCTGCATTTGAATATGTTTCAGATGTTTCTGAGTCTCAATATTATTTCAGAAAATTTATCTTCTTGCCTTTTTTTAGTCTGTGCTGCATAAAGTCACGGGTGCAAAAAGGAAGTCACTGGAAGGCACTCATACAACAGAGGGCTGGGTATAAGGGAAAAAATACAGGAATATTTTTGTTATTTGTAAAATCATCTTTATGTTACGGCAATATGTATTTCAGTAAAAGGGGCAATTTTACTTTTTAGAGATGACTTTTATTTGTATTTTACCCATTGATAGTGGTATATTTTTTGGAAGAGTGTAATATGTAATACTGACCTTCTAATCTTATATATAAAGTCAGAATCTTATATATAAAGTCAGCGTTTAAGGGAACTGAGAGTCAGCTGGGACCATTTGCTTTGGTGAGGTGATTTTACTCAAGGAAAATGGATGTCCTGTTCTGATGGCAAGTACAAGACAAATCTTGAGAAATAAAAGAAACCCATTTGTGAGTGTGACTGTACCAATGAGGCTTGAATAGCGGATAGGCACGGCCTATATTTGGTCAGAATCAGAGGTGCAAAACCTCTGTAACCTGCATTCTGACCGAGGGCAGAAGGGGGAGCAAAACAAAGGTTGAAAGGGGGAGGGCTAGACCTAACTGCATATTTATTTATTCAGCCTCTTCAGAATGGATGTTGGGTGGAAATAGACAAGGAAGAATAGAAAAAGATGTACATTGAACAGAAAGGCTAGTGTTAGAGGTCAGAAGAACAGTGAAATTGAAAGGACAGTTGACAACAAGCTAAGTTACATCTTGCAAAACAAATTTTACAGATAGGGTGAAGTTCAGCCATAGAAACAAAGAAATCAAGGAAAGACAGGGGCCATTATTTCATAAGGGTGAGATGAAGGCAACATACATAGAACCTGGAAAAAGAATACTGAATAAGCTGCCCCAGATTTCAATAGAAATTATCATGAACGGAGAGACAGCATTTTTCACAGACTGAACACCACAGCTTTCACTAGCACTGAGTAGAGCACAAGTGTTACTTTATTTTTATTACGTATGACATTTCTGTTTATATATTTTCACCCAGAGTTGCTGACTCACAATCCGTTTGTGACGCACTGTCCTTTACTGATCGTTTTCCCATAGAATTGCCGTCACACTGGTCAGTCCCTTCAGTGGCTATGTACACTGCAGTTCTCTTTTACCAATTTTAGCACTGAATTTCAGATCGCTTATGAATCTGATAAAATTTTTCTGAATTCTTAGACTGTTATGCAGCATACTAGCATAGCATCGTTTTCAGATGTAATATTAACAATGAGCGCATGAAAGATTGTACCAACTTTTTTCAGCAGCATATTGCTATGCAGATTAGGGTTAAGATACCCAGGAGGTACTTTCAAATTTATAATTGAGATCTGATTTTAGCATGTTAAAGCTGTTACAGTACGTGGTTATATGAATTTATTTGTATACTTATAGTTTCTTCTGAACTGACAATATGAAGAGGAAATAGGGGTAAGGTTTTATTGAAATTACCTACCTCTAACCTGGTACATTTAACAGTAATCTAGAGAAAATAAATCTTTATTTAAATTATTCTTAAATTATTCCCTAAATTATTCATAATATTTTCATTTTGTACAGATACTTGTATAGACATTTTATAGACCCTTCTTCAGGAATAAATCAGGTTCATTCATGCTGCATAGCGTGACTTTCTAAGCTTTAGTTTCCAGCCATCTACCTGTATCTTCCAGCCCTCCAGACTTCTCACACCTTCCTTCCCTCAGACATCTTGTTTCCTGTTTAAAAAAAAGTCTGTTTCCTTCTGCTTTATATAGTTGTGTCCAAGCTATTATGTTCTCATGATAGCCATTAGTCGTTGTTCATCTTACAGCTGTTGTCAAACACTCTAGGAATCTCTTTCATGGTGTAGTACGCAACAGACTCCATATATTGCTGACATGATTCAGCAACAAGATCTGAATATTTTGATCTCTGTGTAACTGTAATTCCTATGGATTTGAGTTTCGGTAAAAAATCTGTTCTTATCATCAGCCACAGGTAGCGTTAAGTAGTCATCATAAACATTTTAAAGGAGTGTTGACAGACACCTGGAAATAAAACTGTAAGCTTAGTATGCATATGTATACTGTAGTTAAAGAAAAAAGCACAACACTTTAGTACCCCTTGAGATGAAAGCAGTCTTTTGACTGGAAGGATTGTGTACAAGTCCTTCCAAGTCCTTCTAACAACAATTTATATTGAATAAAATGTCTGTGTTAACATTATATTTTTAATATTTCAAGATTCCAGTTATAGCTTGTAGTAAAAAAGTAAATTTTGATTGATCTGTTTCCCACTTGAAATTGTAAGGTGTAATTAGATTTCTTTTATATTCCATTTCAATGTAAGATTTGTTTATATTAAGATATGTACTGCATCAGCAATTGCTGTAGCAACATTTAATGATTTATCTTTACTAACTATAAACTGTATGATAGCTTACTAACTAACTTCTATACTAGTTAGTAACTAGTATGATTTACTGTAATAACTACAAACTATAGTGTTTATACTATGGTATAAAATAGCAACTATAAATTTGATAATATATCAGAAGAAAGATTCTAACCTAATGTAAATCTCAAAATTTTAAGCAACAACCAATTTGTAAAGCCAAGAAATCATCTTGCACATTGAGCAGTTGTTTGACAAAAAAGTTGCTGCAAATCTTAATTTAGTTGAAATTTAGTTTAATGTAGTTAATATAGGTAATTGTATTTAAGTTAATTTAGGTTTGAACTCTGCATATGGTTCTTCCAGATTTGTGTATTCAAGTCTAGTTATTATCAGTAAGTATTCTGCAGCCTGAATTCTGAGACTGCATTCTAGTAAGCAGTAACACGTAAAAAGTTTGAAACTACAGACAAGTGAAAATTGGATTTTTTTAATTTATTTTTTTTATATAGTAACTAAATTTCAGGAGTTAAAGATGCCTAAGTTTAGAACATGCTGCTTCTCATTATCGCTTAATATTACGTGATGATACCTAATTAATCCTTTGTGATGTAATAAAGAAAATATAATGGACTTCATACATAATTACCATATTACATGACAGAAAATGAAAGTTTAAATTCTCACCACATGGAACAGCTGTGTGCTGTTTGATCTCTATGGATTTTTGATTTGTTATAAAATTTCAAAGCATTTCAACTCTCAGAAAGAAATATTTGCCAGGAAACAGACCTTCATTATTATGTATCTGTATATATGTAAATAGTATGTATTAACATATTTGTACATATTCTTAAAATTCTGTTAAAAATACTATCATAGTGATGTAAGAAGGTTACAATATTACTTAATCTTATTCTGATGAACAAGATTTGTTTTGAGATGTAAGGTAATTAAAATCAAAACTTCTTTTATTACTTACTGCTCTTTGATATTTCAGCCAGTTGGATAATACTCATCTTCTCCATTGATGAGATGTTCAACATAGGTTCCCAATGGGTCATGTTTGTTAAGCCTGGTTTTCTCTTTTGTCCTTGGTAGTTTTCGTATTAATTCTTGTTAAAAATAATACAAATGTTATTGTAATGAACAGAAATCAATTTTCAAAATATGAAAGAATAAAAAACAAGAGAAAGGATAAAATTTTCATGTTGGATATAATTTTAAGTTTAAACCAACAGTTTTGTATTAAAAATTAAAGACTGCAGATCTGTAACTGAAAAGGAATATAATGCTACTAGAGTTGATTTCATGCCCAGTTAAATTTCTTAAGTAGTTATGTTAAATACTGTGTTTGTTTTACAGTGTGTTTTTTAAGGTGACTTCAGGTTTACAACTGGGAAAGTCTTGAATGTTCAAAGTAAATTGTTCTGTTGTGGAGTTTTTGATATCCAATAGGGGCAAAATACTGTGATGAAAAAAAATAAAATAACTGAATTCCCTAAGGCAAATTTACTTCATTATTTTGTTTATATATCAGTATGCTGGATTTAAAAAGAAAAGTGATTGCTCTGGAGCAATTCAAATGGCATAAAATCTTGTGATAGTTTAAATAAACTACTAATTAAGCTGAGCCATGACAAACTTTGGTAGAGTAACAGTGTAAAAACAAAAAAAAAACAAGTGAAAGATGTTCAAATATACATTCTAGTTAGTCTATAAAACTTAATTGAAGTTGGGTTATTTCCAGTACAAAACTGTTTAATTATCTTTGCAAGAATTACATCAGAAATGGGGGAAATCAAGTTAAAGGGTAAGAAAAGTTTGGTTTTCTTCCTTGTTTTGTATATTCTTGAAAGACATTTGCTATTTCATTCTACCTCAGTGAAATCTTCATAATTTCTTTATGGTTCTAAGATTTATTTATATTTTCTCTGAATTACAGATTAAAAGATATTTGGTAAAAAGCAGTTTTAATCTAGTGATAATTTTGAGGGAGAATTTGTGTGTATCTCTCTGAATTTAATTGATGAGAATAATTTTAATAGATTGGTAATTTGTTTATTTAATATTTTATCCAGGAAGATTTTCACCTTCTGTTGATTTTCATATTTTTTTAAAATCTCCTAACATGTTAAGAATATAAGGTATATTTACGAAATGAAATAAAAACAGTAAAATACTGTTCGAAACAGGCAACTTTTTTCCATGATGAACTATTAGCTACTGCATTCAGAAACTAAACAACATTAAGTCTGCATAAAGACAAGTTAGAATTTGTTGAATCAGGATTCTGTATATTTACTCATAAAATGTGTTTTGCTGAACTATATATTGCTTACATTTCATTAAAGATTAATTATTAACCACTGATGTAATAGCTTGCAATAAAGCCATTAAGAACCAGGAAAGTGAAGTATTTCTGTCAATATAGGTTGTAAAAGCATAGTCTAAATGTGAAAATTTTTAATTGCTATAAAATAAACACTTTAGCAGAATATGTACACTGAGGTTTTTTTGTTGTTGTTGTTCTGCAGTCTCAGTTTGAACTCAGGGTATTCCATATTCGTGGAGAACATGCTGTATCAACTGCTCAGCTTGAGGAAGCCATTGCACATCTGAAGAATGAACTTGATAATAAATTAAACAGAAGAAATGAAGAAGCAAAAGATATTGCCGTTTCTACTGAAGATGATAACCCACCAAAGACATACCGAAATGTATGTATACAGACTGACAGAGAAACTTTTATAAAGCCTAATGAAGAAGAAAACAGAGCTGTGAAAAATAACCAAATAGTACCCAAAAAGCTTAATATTTCTTCTTTGACACATTGTATTTCTGCCCAAAGTGAAAATAAGGACAGTTACAATGTACCAACTTCAGAAAGTGTCTTATCTTGTCAACCAAAACAAATGCTGCCTCCTCCACCGCCACCGCCACCACCACCTCCTCCTCCTCCTCCTCCTCCTCCTCCTCCTCCTCCTCCGCCCTTTCCCGATTCTTCACTACCAGGTTTAGTTCCTCCACCACCGCCTTTGCCAACAGGTTTGACTTCACTGACACTTCAGTTTGGATCTGGGCCACCACTGCCACCTCCACTTTCTGAAGGCTGTAGGGATTTTCAAGTGCCATCACCACCACCACCACCACCACCACTTCCAGGGCTGGGACCTCCTGTTCCTCCTCCACTGCCTGGATCTGGGTTACCTCCACCCCCTCCACCCCCTGGGCCTGGGTTCTTTTTTAATAGCACTTTATCTTCAAGTCAAGGTCCTCGGAAACCTGCCATTGAACCTAGCCGTCCAATGAAGCCTTTGTATTGGACACGGATACAATTGCAAGGCACCAGGTAAAATATATTTATTTAGACTTCATGGCTATTTATGCACCGTGTACAAGTGTATGGTCTTAACAAGAAGTAAAACATAAGTGTAGAGGCATGGAATTCACATGTCTAAACAAACAAACAAAAAAGGAATCAGTTCTAGAAGCCTAATAATAATAAGAAGAAATGGGTTTAAAATGTTAGATATAAATGAAAATGATGTGCATTATAATGGGAAGAAGTTTGATAGTTTTATTCCCCAAAATCAAAGTACTCCCTGGACAACTAGTGGCAAAGCAACTAACTATTTTGATGGTTCCTTGACTTTGCACTAAAGAGATCAGGAAAAAAAAAAAAGTTAGCCAGGAGGTGAAAAAATATATATTTTTAAATAGAATTAGAATTAAAATTGAAATGGTAGAATTTGGTCAAGTGAGAACTTTGAGTTTCATCTCCTTTAGCTTTCCAGTCATTTGAGGCGATACCATCTTCAAAGCACTGTGTCAGCCTCTGTAATTTCAGCTCTGGAAAAAAATAAACTGGGACTAACCTCTGTGTATAATTCTCCGGGGGCAGGAAGCGTGAAGCATATGTATAAATAAATGCAGTGCAGGAACCTGTAGTGTAAAATATCCAGCGTGGAGGAGGCTCACTGCTGATAGAGACCTCTGTAGTTAAAACAAACAAAAGCTTACCGGTCTTAATTAAATATGACTTTTATTATAGTTTACAGCTTTTTGTCTGAATTTATTTTGATGAGAAAGAATCATAATTCTGGAAATTTTACTCTGGTGTAACCAAGCATAAAGTGTTCATATTTTATATAAAATATAAAACAGGAAAAAACAGTTAATGAAGTGTGAGTTGTATTTTTTCATTGCTTCAGAATTAAAGGAAGCGAAATATTCTGGAGCAGGAAGTTTTGGCATTTTCATTTTTCTTTCCCAAAATACTAGTGCAAAATAGTGAATAGACAGTTGGTCCAAAAATAAACCTTGTTGTAATTCTTCCTGTTGATTCACTGAGATCAAGATGATCATTTTGAAACATTGCTGGTTCATCAAGCTCTTGCTCAGTGCAAAATAAAGTCTAAGTCATAGTTATGGTGAACTGCTGGTCACCTGCTGTAATGGTCCAGCAACTTTATGGTCTGCACTAGAAATGGAAACTTTTTTAAGGGTTTGCTGTTCAGAGCAGAAGCTCTCTGGGACTTTGAAGTTCTTCTTACAGAACCAGAAAGCATTCTTCAGTGAAATCTTTGCAGCTGATGTCAGGAAGAGTGAAGCTGTTGAGTTCTAGCCACCTCCTGTGACACTGAATATGCTTCATCAGTGGATGCTAATGGAAAAATTAGAGTTCTTAAACATTCACTGTAATAAATATGTGTTTGTGTATTAAGTAAAAACAATCCTAAATTTGAAAAAAAGGATTTATATGACTTGGATTTCTCTTCCCACTTATGTTGGTAGGTACTACATTTGTTGTATATTACATCTAATAAATGTATGTTTGGTGATATCAGCCCTTTGTAGCTCATAGGGTTTTCATATATATATCTATATGTATATATATTATTGCAAAATATTTCATTGCCTTTTAGTGACATCTGCTGGAAGAAGTGGGCCCATCTTCCACTGATAAGCATAAGACAAGAAGAGTAGTTTGAAGATAGTTTTGTCACACATACTTGCAAAAAATATTGAAATTTTGAAAGTCTTTCAGAATTGAAGTACTCAGTTTGCAGCACCACTAAGTATTTTTCCTAAATTCAGATAAAACAAGAGGATTGCATTAATAGGTTCCAAGTGTAGATGGTGATGGTTATCTACACTACATCTGTTTTGAAAGCTGAGAAGAAAAGGAATGATAATCTCCACGTAAAATTTCTAGTTGGTTGAATGAAGCAGAATCTGTTCAGTCTCTGAAAGTATAGGCCACATAATTGTTATAATTCCTTAAACCTGCAACAATGATAACTATGAGGATAAAGCATCTGTGGCTAACATCAAGTGAACCAAGTCCTCTACGAATGTTCTTAAAATGTGCTTGAATAAAGTGTAGTCACTATTTGTTGATACTGTTTATTTTTGTAGGTCTAAGCAGATTACTTGGAATTACTCAAAAAAGCTGTTGTTGAAATACTCTTAATCCTAGTTGAAGTGGCAGAAATCTCTAGAGATGTATTTGCACAAGCTGCAGTTGCAGTATTTGGTTGTTTTACAAAAAAACTGCACAATACATACAGGTAGTCTACTAAGTAGCTACACTTAGCTACACTTACTTTCACAGCCTTGTGCAAAATACTTTGACTCCTTGCAAAAGAAAGGTATAGAGAAGGAATGCTATATGTGTGCTAGCCATGTTTGTTGTTTTGAGTTTTAATTCTATTAAAGATACATTTTTTTAATAGATATTTAGTGGAATTTTTATTATTATCTTTCCCTTTATAGGAAAACTGCTATACCAATGTTATGGGAATCACTAGAAGAACCTGATATACTTGATACT
Source organism: Anser brachyrhynchus (assembly GCF_964034855.1). Lineage (NCBI taxonomy): Eukaryota > Metazoa > Chordata > Aves > Anseriformes > Anatidae > Anser > Anser brachyrhynchus. Next base: position 26,432,299 of record NC_137699.1, on the reverse strand, counting down.
ACTGAGTTTGAATATTTGTTCTCCAAAGACACCACTCAGGAAAAAAGAAAACCATTATCAGAGACTTACGAAAAAAAAAACAAAGCCAAAAAGGTATTTATTGTTTCTTTGTATTAGCTTTTTTGTTGTTGTTGTTTGGTTTGGTTTCTTTTTTGTTGTTGTTGTTGCTGCTTTGTTTTACATTTTTAAAAAATTGATTTCTTATTTCTTGATGAACTAGCGCATAATAGATTGGTTTGTAAATCCCACTTTAAAGCAAAACAGGTAAGATTGCTGAATCAACCCTAGCTAGATGATTCAGGTAAATTTATTGTTTACCTTGGAAGGTTTCTTCCTTGTGAAAATGAAGGTTCTATATCCTAGTGAGGTAGAAAAAGCAGTGTACAGGAGAACTGAATGGAAGTTCAAATATGTATATAAAAGTACCAGTATTTCAGGCCGTGTCTGCCCTTGCAATTATTTATAAGTAAAGGCTATAATTAAATTATTCTAGCAAGCATATTTTCCATTAAGATTAATTTTGAGAATTATAAATATTTCCAAATATTATAATATATATCTTAATATATAGATTTATATTAATATTAATATCAACATGTGATTTATATTAATATATAAATTTATATTTCTAAATATTGGAAAAATAAAGTATAAGGGAAGATAGGAAAATCACTCTTTCTTGTTTTGAATAAAGAATGTCAAAAAATACTTTTCTGGTATAGCTAAATAGCTGTCAAGGAAGAACAGGGCAATCATATCTTTGATGGCTAAAAGTTTGTGCAGTAACTATTTCATCATCAGAGCAGATACTATTTGCCTCAGATGTGATCTGTTACAGAGAGAGCATATGCTCAGTTACAATGTGCATATAGAACAAATAAATAGCATTAGTAGTATTTGCTGCAGGAAAAATTCTGGTCTGAACAATAGTTGAATAATGTTTTCCTAAACCAACATTGTTATAGATTACAAACCTGTTTAAATATATACTGTATCATAAATCTGAGTTCACCTGCTTGGAACCACAAGAGGGCACTTTGTACGTAAGCTGTGCTATCTATCTTTTTCAATTTTATCATACATATAAAGTGAGTTTTCCTACAAGTGTATCAGTGAAATTGAATCTTTCAAAACATCTTTGATCATAAACTTCCTGTATTGCACTTAATGTAGTAATTAATGAGAAACGTAAATGAGGCTGTAGAACTTATGAAATTCAAACTAATGTGATACCGAAAGTGAAAAATGAGAAAGGAGGCTGGTGGGGAGTTGGAGGGTGGGAGCATGCTGGCATTTGGAAGTATACCCTAAAGACAATATTTTATGTTACAGTCCTTTAAATATCAGATTGAAGCTGGATACAAGCACCCCTATGAAAAATATTTTTATATTACATTTTACTTGATAAACACTTAAGTGCTTGTAGCTTGTAACCAGTGTAACTTCAATGGGGAAACAGCATGAACAATTACCTATTTATTTCAAAATACCAGCAGCTAAAGGAATATATCTGGGTCTCTAGGTCTGTGGCAGCAAAACAGATTAGTATTAGTCCTGTTTTCTGAAAGATCAATGTGCATTATTCTTTTTCCTTACAGCTTTGTAAACTAAATTACAGCAGCATGATATTTCAATGATCCCTCTTAACTTTATCCAAAACTGGATAGTAGTTATTCTATACAATGTAGGAAATAATGGTGTAATAATAAGTACCATTGCTTGTGAGAAAACAATGTTTTCTTACAAAGATATTTTCTTTATTTATGTCAGTGGTTGAATTAAATTGTTTTGTTTTTAAAAGGAAAGTTTTTAATACTAGGAACATATTTACTGGAATTATAGGAATAAAAAAGTTCCTCAAAAATACAAAATTAAATCCCCCAAAGTTTAAAAGTTATATATAATATGTGTTATTTAGTTTGGTGAAACTCTTGGGATTATGATCATGGTATTACAAACCATGTAGTGTGGTTTTTTTTCAGTGAACATTTCAAAATCTTTTGCACAATAATATTAAAATTTCTGTCATTTGAACCATTGGAAAAAAAAAATCAGCTTTTAGAATTCAAATGAAATTTGAATTTAATTAGGTTTATAAGCATTTCTTATTTTATATTTTGTCTTTCCAACTTTCTTTGCTAAATGACACATAGTAGCAGTTGAAATTTTTAGACAGTTGGTCTTTATATAGTCCTGTGTTTTCCTTTGTCTCTCTGAAATCCCAGATGTCGGTGGGCTAGTTCCAATGGATCAATCTTGGTGGGCTGTGAGTGAAATGATGATAGGAAGGTATTTTGTTTAATTACAGTATGGTTTATAAGTAGATGGTAACAGAAAGCTCTTGTAGATTAATGTAGAACTATCAGTTCTGCTGGCTTCATTTGTCCTTTCTCATGCTTTACCTCATCATTCAACTTCTCTTACCTTTTTTCTAACAGTTACATCGATCCAGAAGAGCTTTAGCAGCAATCATTTTCTTTGCTACAGTGCTGCAAATATGTGCTTGTCTGGTCTTAAGTATGGTGTGTCCTGGTGTATGGAATTGTATAGTCTGGTTAAAAATGCTTTATACAGACAGTATGAAAGATGAATCTGATGATGTTCATCATGTGTTATGTGTTTTTAGCTGATACTGTATCATTTTATGATTCTTTGTAAATCACTATTTTATGTTTTGTAAAAAAGCCTTCCCAAGAAAGATACAGCTACAGCTGTAGAATCTGGAGTAGCATTTTGTGTTTGGCATAGGTAAACTATTTTATTTAATACTACATCTTAGTGTTGACCTATTCGTTACATTACATCTCTTCTCACCCACCCAAATTTTTGTCCCATTTAATACCATCTTATACAAGCTATGTTTGGCATGCTTGGTATTTAGAAAAATTACAGGCCGATAGGCTGTGCAGGATCCCTTGTTAAAACATGATTACTTAATACTTTTCTCCTTGAATGAGAATTAAATCAGTGCTTCACAATCAAGTTTCTTGTGCAATTGGAAGAGTCGGTCTTTCAAATCCAAGGGGAATAGTTTCTTATTTAACTGGGTCTTCTTTATAAAAACTAAGGAGACTTTAACAATTAGTGGTTTGCTGAATTATGAAATCTTTACTACCTATTTACATTTCTCTTGCAGTTTCAAATAAAATCATAATACTTAACTTATTCTCAGATTATTTTTTTTGTCAGTCAGAACACTTTGTATGCATCGTCTGTGAAATGAATGCTTAAGTGCAAAACATCACATTAAACCTATAGAAATTTCACTTTGTTCTATTCTTACCTATTTGTCCACATAGTAGACACCTTAGGACAATCCTGATTAAACCATTCACTGTCAACTACACTTTTATTGCTTATAGGTGATAGATAATCTGCCATTTTCAGCCAGAAATATCTAAATCTTGTCCTACATAAATGGAACTGATGATGTCCAATGCTATTTGGAAAGTTATACTCAGTATATATTTTTATTCATGTATATAATTACATGTGTAACCATATATAAAATACAATGTAAAATTTATAATATTTATAATACATAATATATTTTATACACATCCATATCATCGTTGTCAAGATAGGAGAATACATTGAGGATTCTGTGGGGATCAGTGCTGGGTCTGGTCATCTCCATATTTTCACTTGTGACCTGGATAATGGAATATTAACTCTGCAGCTATCACTTAGTTGCAAGAGGCTGCATATGTTTTGGATTAGACCCTTTAGAAAGTTTTTATGTTTCAGTGGTATGATCTGAGAAATAGGGATAAGCACAAGTCTGTACAGTTAAGGTTAATCTACCTACTTAGAAGTAAGATGGGGTACAACTGACTGTCTAGGTGACAGTTTAGCAGAAAGGATCCAGGAATTGTAATGGAGCATGAGGAGCATGAATTGTCAAATCACAGTACTACAGAAAGGGAAAACAAGACTGATATATAAACAGAGGTGTTGCTTGCAAGACAATCTACTTAGCCATGTCTCAGTTAAGAACTGCGTCTAGATTTAGGCACTCCAGGCCTTCATTAAAAATGTTTGCTAACTGTGAAGAGTCAAGAAAAGTGGGAATGATCAGAAGTGTAAAAGTAGTCTCTGAGAAAAATTCAATGATTATGATTGTTTAGTCTAGAAAAGAGGAGGTTGATATGGGACACACAGTAAGTATCATCAAGTGCATACAGCTGCTGCAAAGAAAAATTATGAAAAGCTTTTTAAGAGTAAGGATACCAAAGGAATGTAGAGCACTTTTGGCGGGGGAAAATGTGTTTCTGTATTGGGAGATAGATCATTAAGAAAATTTGTTTAGAATTATACACATATAGTTGATACTGTATTGAAGTACAGAAATGCTTTGGATGACGTTTTGAGTGCCTTTCCAACATCATGATGCTCAATTTAAAGTCATAAAGTCCAGTTTCTGTCCATACTCCTATGGTTGAAGACAGCTGGCAGTCCTTTTTTTGAGTGGAAGTGCTTCTGTGACTCCCAAATTCATTGCTTTTGTGCCTGACAGAAATTGGCTTACTAAGTCAGTTACGGTAGTTTCTTGAGGCTGTCATCCTTGTGTAAGAATGTAATTACTATAACTAGCAGTGCAGTAATTAAAAAATAAGGTATTCTGACAACTACGTGGGGAAAAAAAGGAAGGGAAGTTAAGAACCTTCCAACAGTAATGGCAAGATAGTGTCTTAAAGGATTACATGGAGGGAGATTTCATGTATGTTTTAGGCATATACAGTATATTCATTTGACAGTGATAAAATATGAAAATAATATTGTTTAAATGTTAATGTAGTATAAATTAAGGTCAGATGTACCTTCTGGTACACTTACATATTCTTAATGTTTGTTATAGTTATGCTTATCTGGGCTTTAGAAATTCTATAGGGTATATGACAGCTCATGCACTCCTATGGAAAATTCAGCAGATTTGGAAGAACTGTTTTTTTGTTTTGTTTTGTTTTGTTTTTTCCAGCTCTGCATTCCCTGAAATATTTCGTAAAACACAGATTCTCATGCATTTATCTCCCCTGCAAGTAAGCAGTCATGTAAAGTTCTACAGTTGTATGTAAATAACAATCAAAATAAATATTCTAGTCTTCTAGGTATTATTTCTTAAGAGTAGAGCCTGTCTTCTGGATGGGGAGAATTTATGTCATGTATTAGTTATGTCCCTATGTTAGAGCAAAATACTGTGCAATATCTTTAAGGATTAATAAATGCAATTGTTTTCTTACAATGATGCTTTTGAAGTGTAAGACTATAGGCATTTTAGTCTTATACAAGATAATACAATGCAGTGGTTTCTTGGATGTGATATTTATGAAATGGAAAAGAGGCAATAGCTTGAACCCTGACTTTCCCAGAGACTCTAGATGGATGAATAATGTATGAGTGGGATTTATTTTCTAGATTAGTTCTGAAGTGGTTGAATATGCAGCAGGCAAAGTCAAAGTTACTAGACAAAAATAAATAAGTGGAGTTTTTTAGCACCTGCATATGAATCAAATCAGTTTCTCTCTGATTTTGGTTAATTGAATTAGCTTAATTTAAATATTTATGTTACTAGTATGATGCAACTTGGCAATATACAGAGGACCTAAATATATTTACAGCGTTCAAGGTACTGTGGTCTGTAGCTAAGATTTTTCTTACGCATCTAGTTGGGCCTCGCTTTCAAAATGACTTAAAAGTTACAGCTTATTGGAAATCAGGAAGAAAAAGGGCTAGATCCACCTGGTTACTCTGACAGAGTCCCTCCCCAGCTTTCCTGCAGCCCCCTGTAGGGACTGGAAGGCCACTATAAGGTCTCCCCATTGCCTTCTCTTCTCCAGGCTGAACAACCCCAACTCCCTCAGCCTCTCTTCATAGGAGAGGTGCTCCAGCTCCTCGATCATCTTTGTGGCCCTCCTCTGGACTTGTTCTGACACTTCCATGTCCTTCTTGTGTTGGGGAAGAAAAAGGACAATATACAAGCCCCAAAGCTGAACACAGTGCTCCAGGTGGGGTCTCACACGAGCAGAGCAGAGGGGGAGAATCACCTCCCTCAGCCTGCTGGCCATGCTTGTTTTGTTTTGGTGCAGCCCAAATACGGTTGGCTTTCTGCTCTGCAAGCGCACATTGCTGGCTCATGTTGAGCTTCTTGTCAACCAACACCCCTAGGTCCTTCCTTCTCCTCAGGGCTGCTTTCAATCCATTGTCCACCCAGCCTGTATGGATGATTGTCCTATTTCATCGGATGTTTAGACCTTAATGCATGTTGAATGTGACTCCTATTTTGTGACCCAATTTTTAAAGTATCACTGTGCCACTAGTAAACTGGACTGTTTTCATTATCATCACTGTATTTTCTTAAGCTTAGATTTCAGTTGTAGCTTTCTGAATATATGATTTCTGTACCTATTGTATTATCCAGTAAGAATACCATTAAAGCATTTGTCTAGGAATGTATGATTTATTTAAGAAAATATTTTAAGTTCTACAAATGAAATTGTAAATGGACCTCAAATATAAATTTTTCATGTACCAAAAATGTTCAACTATAGATTAAATACATTACCATTAAGGTCTGTAGCTGTTTATGAAAACAATGAAAACAGAAAACAATCAATATATAAAAACTCTAACCTATTTTGCTGAAAATAATCATCTGTCCTTTTTGAAAGAACTCAGCTTTCAACAGATTTGAATATAATTTGAAGTGTCTTTCCCAGACTGTGAAAATCTTCTATAGACATTTTCATGTCAGATGAAGCACTGAAGTTTTACATGCAAAGAATTTTGTTTTCATTCATTCTAAACTGGTAATATTTCTTGTCTGTACATGTCCATGCAAATTTTTAAGCTGGTAGGCACATGTAATTGTTTTCAAGCCATAGGGCTCCCCTTTCCTGTTAGATTTGCAGAATCAAAACCTGTTCTTGTAGTACCAAACAGAAGAAAAGGGGAATTAGGAAATGTAATTGCAAATGAAATAAAAAGCAAGATCCATTATGTATTAAGCTATGATGCCCTGTAAGCCTGGGGAAAAAAAAAAAAAAAAAAAAAAAGGGTAATTTAGAAAAGAGCATTCCTTCACTGTGATTTATTCCATGTGCATTCTGTAGCTCCATTAGTGAAGTTACATGCTTTTTCCAGTATATTTGAGGACTTGTGACGAACTTATCCTCCTATGCTTTTTTCAAGAAACAGGATAGTTGGATGTTTGCGATGCCACTCTGTCGTCTTCTTGCCAAAAAAAAAAAAAAAGTAAATGTAAAGTAATTTGTGTCAGGTGTATGCTCCAAATGAAAGTCCATCAATCATTTTTGGCCCTTTAGTGCAATGATTATCATTTCAAAGACGCAGGAGGACATTAAAGATAATGGCTTCTCTGTTGTCTATTATCTCTAACAGACTTCACATAATTATTAACATGTGTTCTCATTTAAGAAGAGTGTCAATATTTTGAGTGAATTGCATTTTTTTAACTGAAAGGGATATGTCTGTCAGCAAGTTTTTTGTCCATCTAACTAAATGAGGAATTACAATTAATGAATTTTGTGTTTCTGCAAGAAGAGCAGATACTGCAGAAAATGTTGGAAGCTTTGCAGGGTTGAAACACAATGACTGTCTTCAGCTGTCTGCATAAGATAATAAACAGTGTTCAAACTTGAGTAAAAGTAGTAAAATGCTAGTGCGTGCTCTTCTGAGGCACTCTCACTTTCTTTTATTTTTTGTGCTGTGCTGAGAAGAATGAATACAGCATTTCCTTATTTGCCACAAAGCTCTGCAGTCATGTAGGATGGGGAAGGTATCCATAAAGGGTAAATATCTATTTTGTGGTTTTGTTTTATTCACGTGGTTTTGATAGAAATTACTATCAGATTTACTAGATTTCTTACCCCTTATTTTATCTGGAAATATTGCCACTTGCTTGTCCTTTAGAAAGGAAAGCTAAAAAGTGGTTTTTTTCTTCATCCAATAGAATTGCAGTTAGAAATACATGTCTCCTAAAATATTAGGAACATGGATAAAATATAAAACTATGGTTCATCCAGGTTAAGTAAATGGTTAAATCTCGCTCTCCTTTGAGAAGGTATAGAAGAGATAATGTATAGTATTAAGCTTCCAAAATTTCATTGGTAGTCTTGCGGTGTTTATGTAGAATGGCCTGCGGGGCGTGCTTACTTGCTTCTTGAGCAGGATATTCCTCTTCTGTTTCAACAGGGTTTCAGCAGACTACTTATGGGTCCAGGTTGTTGACTTCACTATAAAAGTTAATGAGTGGGAATGTAGGGAAACACTCTGATATACAGAACAGCCTTTTAGCTTATAGTTTCTCTCAATAAATTTAAATATTATGGAAAGAATCCATGCACCAGCAGGAGGAAGGATTTAGCTTTTAATCACTAAAGTAAACTGAATCTGTTCAGATTTCAGCACCAGTAAGTGTCCTGGACAGAATGTAGACATTGCAGTTAGACAAAACAGTGAAGTCTGACGTGTAATATTTAATGAAATATATTTCTGGCTACATTAGAGAAACACCTTTTAATGGGAATGACAGAAGAATTTATGAATGTATTTGAGCTTCAGTATGCCTCTTCTTTTAAGTTATATGATAAATATTGAAAGATATAAAAGAGGTACTTGTTTACAGCAAATCAATGAAATAACGTTAAAAAAACAGGGAACACCACGTCGAGCAAATAATGTTATGGATCAGTGAATTAAATACATTAGCACCGGCAACCACTGCTTTGTTACTGAGCCAGTAGATGCTGCATCCATTACAACGATACATTCATAGTCTGGAGGAGCAGCAGGCAGCTGGCAAACCCTGCCAGCTGGCATAGCAGCATCAACTGGTGTCAGCTGGATTTTAGCTTCTTACCTGTCACTGCCAGCAAAATGCAAGTCCCAATATGCTGAGAGGTGATCAGTGATTTGTCTTTTAAAAGCATAGACTAAATAGTTCAATGCAGTCTTTACAAACTTCCATTTTATTTCCCTTACGGTTTTTATGAGCTAGAAAACTGCAGAATTTTTTGTATCTCCTTTCCGTTTAGAATTCATACAATCATTTAATTATCTGTCAGTAATTTCCCCAAAATAAGCATTATTTGGGAGCAAAATGAGTATTTTGGAAAACATGTTCTTTGTTTTAGCACTGATTTTATGGTTTTGTTGCAAAATCTTTCAAGTTGCACATTGGTTTTAAAACCTGTAACAAAAGTCCTATGTAATTCTTCAGTATTACTACTGTGTTTTAGAATAGTTTTATGCCCAATTTGAGCTATTCTGTTGTCTTATTGCTCCATTTTTGCTCTATAATGAATAAAATATTAGCCGTCAATTATAGATTTCACTTCACTGAAACTATTTCAGGTAGTCTGAGGCTAGTTTGATGTCTGGTAATTGTGACCATGTGTACATTTGTCTAAAATGCGTGTGAACATACAGTTGGTCAGGCATTTTAAAACATGAATCTGTTCTAGCTTTTAAAATCATACAAGCTATTCTTTACATTTATTTTTCTAGCTTTTTAAGGTGAAAGCCTTGCTTAGCAATGGAAGCTAGTTTGATCATATTTAGAGGATGTTTTAGCATGTAAAAATAGTAGAATGATTTGAAATGTCGTATTATCTATAACAGCTATAGTCTGGAAAGGTTTTGCCTCAAACTAGGCATGTCTAATGGGGTTTATGACAACCTATGAATTTGCCCCTGAACAAGGTCAACCTGGAGGTCAGAGAATGCTATACAAATTGCATACTACTCAAGCCTGTAATTATCCCTGTAAGAAGTTAATGTGCTGAGGAGTTCAGCAAATTCATGTAGAGCTTCAGAAATGACCATGATGAACTGAGCAGTTACTTATATTTGCTCTGAAAAAAACACTGATAACCGGATGTGATGCCTAGAGAGTATTAATTTATGGTAACTTTTAGCCGAATCATCCTGTCTGATTGTGTACTCAGGAGGTTAAGAGCCTGAATTCTTTATCGTTTGAAGAAAATATTTTAAATAAAGTTTAAATAGTATTCCTTTCGTACCATCAAGGTAATATGCCTATACCTATAAATTTCCTACCATATAGGTACTATACCTGTAAATTGAAAAAACTCTCAGGATAGATTTTATTCCCAATTTTGGCAGAAAATAAGCAACATCTACTCTAACATAAGTTTATTTAATTTTGAATATATACAACAGGGACATAAAGTCAGATCTTTGTTGTTATATCTTTGCTGATCTTGTTGAAGGTGGCATGTATTTGTACTTTTGTTCATGTATTGTCCAATTTCAGCACTCTACAAGTAGTAGTAACTAACTGCATTTTTCAGGTGAAAGCGTCACTATTGCTTCTCTTTTGCCTGTATTTTTCAACTACAAATCCATTTTTATATAGGTGAATTACTATGTAGTCGCACAATTAAATATTCCTAAACACAGGGAAGAAATATTTTTATAAGTTAGTATAAGTTTATCATTTAACTATCTGTAATATGAGCATCTATAAGAATATTCCAGGGAAAACAACAGTTTATAGTTTTGAATATTATTAAATATACAAATATTAATATAATCCAAATATTAAAATTATATTTAGATGCATAAATTTAGAGAAAACTTAGCTATTAGTTTTAATTTTACATGTGATTTATTGTTATTAATAATATTTGTTCATCAGCACTATAATTTAAGCCAACTACTTGTATCTTAACAATTTTTTTATATTTTGAAAAACTTTACATCTGTGTTGCATTTTGTGATGTGCTGCTGTCGTATATCCCCTTATGATGTAAATCAAAATTGCAAATACAAACAGTCCAAACATTGTGGGAAGTTTGGTTCTGAATACAAGTTTCACATATCGAATCTCTCTCTTCTAACATCTGACCTACATTCTAAAATCCTGGTAGTTTACCTTATGTTACTTTATTTATGGAATGATAAACATAAGTATCATTAATTTAAATTGACAGGTTAATCAGCATAACTTCTTCAAGGTTTCCCTCTCTCTATTTTTGTCTCTTCCCTGCACCCGATATCTGAAAAATTACAATTTAAAAATTGGTGTATTATACTCACAAGAGGCTGTTACCCAAAATATGAACAAAATCCTCAAATCCATTTGGAATATCAAAGGCGGGGAAGAAGCAGAATCAGACAAAAGTGAAAGGAATCCTTTTAGTAACCCCTGCTGTTCCAGAGAGTGTTGGAAGTACACAAGAAATTTCTTCAGTTTTCCTTGGTCAAGAAGTGAACCTCTGTCAAAAAGACTTAGACGTGTTCACACTGAAAGATCAACTCTCAGACAAGCTAAGGAGTTCCTACTCAGAGTATCTCACGGAGTTTTGCCCTGATCAGCTTAAGGAGAAGGAATAAAATATATGTAACAGAATAAAGATTTGATGTGCCTTTCTTTTTTTACCTCTTAATAGCATCCTGCAAATAAAAGCTGGTGGTCTTTACCAGTGGTGAGAATTCAAGCTTATGTTTATCAGCCATTCAGCCATTCATCATTATCAGCCATTAAGATGCAGAGCATCAGTATAAAGACCCTACTACTTCCTTTATTTAATAAAAATGTTTGTAGAGACATTGAGTTCAACTCACAGATTAGTTTCTGTCATTTATGTGAATGAAGACTTTGCAGAATGTTCATTTGATCTCATGTTATTGAATTATCTTTCTAGATTATCAAATTGTTGGATGGAAAGCGATCTCAAACGGTAGGAATTTTAATATCCAGTTTACACCTGGAGATGAAGGATATTCAACAAGGTAAGTGTTTCAAAACTATAATGTACCATATATACATGGTTATTTTCTCATAGGACCACTTAGAGAATTTCTTACAGCATTTGCTTTGAGTATGATCCTCTTATGATATCTTAAGAATTATTCTTCCAGTATGTTCTAGTATATGTAAAAGCTTCATCTAAATAATCAGAAACAAATTTTGGTACAACTCCTGTATCTTTTCAGCTCACCCATCACTTTTCTCATGAGAAAACAGTGTTTTCTCAAAATGTTTTCATATTCCTTTTCCTTCCCTGTGGTTCCCTCCTTTTGCCTAAGCAAGTCCCACACTGACAAAAATTAATTAGAGGTCTTGTATGTAAGTCTTTAGGGTTTCAAACATGCAGTTGGTATTTGTTGAATATTTAAATTTTTCTTTGCTAGCAGTATGAAATGCACATCCAAAACTGATGCAGCTACCATGTAACAAGAAGATGATTATTGGATGGTGTTTTTCAAAGCATGGGGCTACTCAGTGTATAAATTCCATTACTGGTAGAAATTATCTGAGTTTGCCAATGCAACTGTAGAGAAATAAAGATTTTTCAGAACCCTGGGGTAATTCAGATTCTGCTTATGTTCTGGATTTAAAAAGATATTGTTTAAGGATATTGTTTATTTCTTTTTCACATTAAAAAAAGGAAAATATTCACCATTTAAAACAACTGCTGGAAGAATTCAAGTTGATGTCTCCTTTTTGCTATTGTTTTCCCTCCATCACATGCAAATGCTGGGTAGGGTGTTGAGATGCTGCTGGCATTGATTATTATTAATTTCAGAAGAGCCTTTGAGCATCTAACACTTTAAAAGCACAAGGGTTTACAGATGGCTCTTGGGGTGGAGAGAAAGAAGAAGAAGGAACAACTTTGTGCCTGCCAGTATTGTGTGAAAGGTATCAGAATGAGATGGGAAAAAAACTGCTATTATTAAAGATGTCAATAATTTACTGGCAGGAATTATAGCAGCATAGGATAGGATAGCAGCTGTAATATAAAAACTGAATAGTATTATTGAGTTTCTTCAGAGGTACTTTTTATTTTCTATGCCATGATGTTCTACTAAAATAAGGCATATGTGACTGCAGCATATCTATTTCTATCTCAGTTGTTTGCTGTACTTCTACAGCCTTTGAAACCCTCTGACCAATTTATCCCAAATTTGAGAGAGAAGAATAAGCGTTCAAAATATTTGTATGTGTATACACTAGCATTTTAGTTTGAATTAGCAGTGTGCTGTTGAAGCAAATCTACCGGTTTTCCCCTTAGCTGTGTTTGCAATGCAGTCTGAGTGCACAAATATCCTTTGGAATTAAATTAAACTAGAATTTGTGTTCAGGGAGCACACCAGCAGTCTTCACCTATAGCAGGCTTTAAAGTCCACAGTATCAGACGAGCTAGTTTAAAGTACAACTCCCTGAAATGTGCATAGTGTGAATAGTGCATCCCCAGTACCATCTGTAGATCTACAGGACTACACTGCTTGCAGTTTGTGGACACTGTTAATGTAGTCCTACAAGTTTAATGAAAATTAGAATGTTAGTAGAAGAGGGACACCAAAACAAGTGTCCTGTCACCGAGGAAAGTTTGTAACTCATCGCCTGCTCTGTTCTGAGAGGTAGCAAATGACTGGCCTGTCACCACATGTGTTGCTCAAGGCAGCAATAGGGTATGTATGCTGTCACTTGCTTTTGGAAGCAGCTAGGTGATACAAGAGGAATTTGGGAATACTGTGGGGTTTTTTTAGGGGAATTTTTTTCCCTTTTTTTTTTTTATATAAATTTCAAAACACTATGAGTGACTCTAATCAAGATCCGTGTGTAGATTCTATTTGGGAAAAAAAAAAGAAAACCCAAGAAAAAGAAATAGTTCACCAGATCTGGGGAGAACATCTGTATTGTAGAAGGGTCCACTAGAAATGCATCCTATAATGAGGACAAAAGTAGTTATATTTGTTCTCCATCTAGGGCATGTTTTTCTCTTATTTTTTGTTTAATTAAAAAATGTGTGGAGTCCTGCCTTTCAGCATACTTTAAGGGCTGCTGTAGTCAATGACAAAAAAGATCATAATAAGCTAAATAGCTCATGACAAAATTTAACCAAAAAAGAGTATGATCATTTCATGCATTTGATGCTGAATGTCAAAAGTTTTTTGTTGTTTTTTTTGTTTGTTTGTTTGTTTGCTTTTAGAAAGTAGAGTTACAAAGAGTTACTTCTGAGAAAAATAAAAATTAAACACTCATTCCTTTTTTCAAACCACTTTCCATTGCATAATTCAGTATTTGAAAGACGAGGAAGAGAAAAGTTAACTGTCAGCTTGCAACAGAGAATGAATAAACTTGTAGGAAAAGAAAACTGAAATGAAAAATAGGGCATGTAATTTTATTTCAAGTTGTTCTGACTGTATGTCTTGAAAAGCCATAAACAAAAGAAATTACTGTCCATATATAATGCATTGTTACTCTATTTTAAGTGTCATTTATAGGTATAGAAAAACCATCCCCGAATTACTTCTGTGAAGAATTGTCATATGCATAGAGAGGCATGCAAAAAAGTAGACAATTGTAGAGAAAACAAGAATAATCACAAGAAAAATTACCTACTTCTCTAAGATACTGTGAGATTTCTACAATCTGTAGGATTACCCTCCCAAGCTAAAGTAAATAGCTTCACAGTATATTCTTTAGATAACTCAGCAGTGCAAAACAAATAAATGATCATATCTGGCACCCAGATGTTTCAGCTTGCATTTGATAATGAGCCAGCTGCCACACTTTGGGAAGGGAATCTCCTGCACATGTTAGTTTGAGAGAATTAAGTTCATCCTTTAACAGATACACTTAAATTCTTGCTGTATCTGGGTACAGTCTAGAGAGATGGCAGGGTAAAAATGAATAACATTTTGTGTAGTATTGACACTTATATGATGAAGAGGGAAAGTTTATATCGTCATACAGCACCTGTCCTTATGCTCAGTTTTTTGGAAGGTGGGAGAGGAGGAGAGATCCTAAGTGCTGTAATGTTCTGAGAACACTAACAAATGTTACTGGTGAATTTGGTACTGAAGAGGGCAATACCGTTTCTAGTTAGACCACTATTAATAATATTAATTTCCTGAGCAGAAGTGGACAGAATGTCTGTCTCAGTATGCTATATAGAACCTGTATATACACTTAAAAATCAAATAGAGGTAAATTATGCATAGGTTTGAGATTATTTTCAAGTCATTTTCACTGTTGTTGTTTTTTTTTTAATTAACATTTATATAGAAGGGATGAGGAATAGTGGAAATGAGCTGTTAGATAAGGAACATGCTGTAACACTGCAGACTTAAAGACATAAATTCCTTTTCATGGGTGTGCTTCTGTCTTACTTCTGTCATTGTTCAGCTGAAACATTACAGCTTGAGAGACAAACTTGTGGCTCAAGACTACTTGTGTGGCTTTGCTGTTAAAATATTACGACTCACTCCATAGTGAGGAGATTCAGTTATGTAACTAATGGGAAATGCTGGTTATAAGTATATGCAAAGACCCTCTGTGGGCACTGGTCCCAACAGCTTACTGGCCATCGTTCCAGTCACTCAGGCAGTTCCCTTTAGAGAGCTAGCCATAGCAGTAGACTAGAAAGCAAATAATAATAATGTTTTTTGTAGTTTAGGTCATCTGGGCTGGCTTCCCATGAGGTACTGAGAGAGTAAACTCAAAAAATTTTGGGAAAGCTCAGATGAAAAATAGTTTCAGTTACAGAAAGCAAGATAAAATATAGATGCCTGTGTCCAAAAGAGTAATTCTCCCAAATTACTGCCTACATCACTGCCTGCATTTTGCCACTAAAATTGTGAGGCACAAGAAGTTCTGCTTCTGTATGTTGCTGGAAATAACTCCCTGTCTAATACCTCCTGTTTCTATCAGGATGCATTAACTAGATCCTCTCACATACCGGAATATTTTCTTTGGGACCAAATCTATGAGATACGGTAGATCACACCAGATGCACACTTTATAGCTTATTGCGCTCTTTGTGGCAATAAAGTACCACATTACTCCATGCAGAACAGCTGCAGACTGTGCTAGCACATTTACCCAGGCAAGTGCTCAACACAGGGTAGTGCTGTAATGCTGTCAGAACTTAGCTTGTATGGCAAAGGAGAGAGCTGAATGCTGATCCTTGGCATTAAGACTCTTTCTAATGCTAATTATATATATATAATATATATATATTATTTCGTAGACTTTAGGTGATTAAGTATAATGTGTAAGACTCCATTTATTAAATCAGAATAGCACTGGCCAACCTGTAATAGCATGTATGGGGACCTAGTATGTTTATTGTGCATTTGAAGCATTCTTTTGTTTACCAAAAATGTAAGCTAGGTATGCAGAGGCACATTAAGCTTTGAAGGTAATAGAGAACTTAGATCATACTTAGATGGGATGAATTAAAATTGATTTTGTTACAAAACATGGGTCGTGCCATCTGCTTTTGTAGATTCACCTTCATGTGGAAAAGATTTATTAGGGGACTAGTATCGCAATAATGATATTCTGATGATGGACAATGCAAATGGCTATCATGCCAATCTACATTTAAAAAATTGCTTTGTATTGTGGGAGGAGACAAACTGACTTACTATAAAGAACACAATTATAATACTATTGTGCAATGGCAGTCAACCAGTTAGAAAAGTGTTTGATTGGTCTTCTCCAACTTGATTTGTGATTTACCCTCCGTTGTCAACATATTGAAGCAAATAATTGGAAGAATGTGAACAGCAGCTTAACTCTTCCACGCTGATGATCAGTTCAATAACCGTTCAAATTATATTATGTTTCTAATCATTCTGTCATTTCTGTGTGGTCTTCCTCTAATTAGAGGCTATACAAGTTATATAAATAGGCTGCATAGTTTTAATGCAATTTATGGCTTATGACACATCTAAACCTTAGAGAACGGTGTCATTTTTAACTAGGCACTTGTCTTAACACCCAAGAACCTATGTCTTATATGTATAATGCAAGCTATTCCAAAGCAACACTAATCTGCAAACCTTAGTGGGCTCAGAATTTCTAAATCCCAGCTTGTGTTTTAACCATATCATGTGGCACAAATAATTTCAGAATTCTATTCTCTATTATATTTTGGTAATACTTCTGGATAAAGTAAAGTGTTTTGGAATATTTCTTACTTTCACTATATGAAAAGAGTGTTACGGATTTTCAACTAAAATATTTTGCAGAATGGAAGCAGAGAGAAAAGTTACAACTGTTGTTCTGAAATTGTGTGACTTTTCCATCTATACAGAATATTATGCATATGCATTCTGTGCATTCTGCATACTATGGATGAAGTACAGAGATAGCTATATACCCATCTCAGAAGCTGGAAAGCAATTTCCTTTAAAAGTTATTTTCTTTGTTCTGGAAAATTCACAACATATGTTTTTGTACGTCTGCCTTGGGCATCCAATCTAATGTTGGTTGCCAGAGTCTTTTGCTTATGTCTTCTTGCAACAGATGAGCTTTCCTAGTCTTCTAAACCTACATTGTGCATATGGTGCTTCTTAGTATTGTATATCTTAATGTTTTTGTGTTGTGTGATTGGTGAACGCTGGAGAAAGCCTTTAAATAAGTTCAAACCATCAGATCAATTTTTCAGAAGTAAACCAGAGCAATTTGGGTATTTTAGGTGGTTTTGTCAAGTAGGGATTTGTATTTAACAATCATAGTGACTTTCTAGTTGACTAGAGGGAAGTGATTGCCCCACTCTACTCTGCGCTGGTGCGGCCTCACCTCGAGTACTGTGTGCAGTTCTGGGCACCACAGTACAAAAAGGACATTAAACTGTTGGGGAGTGTCCAGAGGAGGGCGACGAAGATGGTGAAGGGCCTAGAGGGGAAGACATACGAGGAGCGGCTGAGGTCACTTGGCCTGTTCAGCCAGGAGAAGAGGAGGCTGATGGGGGACCTCATCGCAGTCTACAACTTCCTCGTGAGGGGGAGTGGAGAGGCAGGTGACCTATTCTCCATAATCACCAGTGATAGGACCCGCGGGAATGGTGTGAAGCTGAGGCAGGGGAAGTTTAGGTTGGACATCAGGAAGAGGTTCTTCACCGAGAGGGTGGTTGCACACTGGAACGGGCTCCCCAGTGAAGTAGTCAGTGCACCAAGCCTGTCTGAATTTAAGAAGAGATCGGACTGTGCACTTAGTCACATGGTCTGAACTTTTGGGCAGACCTGTGCGGTGCCAGGAGTTGGACTTGATGATCCTTATGGGTTCCTTCCAACTCAGGATATTCTATGATTCTAGATCAGTCACAGTTTCATTTGCATTTCCCAGTGATGAGCTTCATGTTCTTATGATACCGAGCCTTACTCAGAAGAATATAACACATAAAAGAAATCAAGTACTTTCAGGCCAAATGAATGCAACTTTTGCAAGCTCTTCTTATTTAAATAACATATTTCTGTTTTATCGTGAAGGAACAGTTAAGGTAATTTCTTCATATTTCATGGTTTGTCACATTAAGTGGCGTGATACTGTTGCATATATGTAAGCTCTGTCGTCAGGACTTAAATCCTGATTTAACCAAAATGTGTTTAGTAGGAGTGAGGCTGTATATGAGAGTCAGCCTTAAGACTTTTGGTATTTAAGCAAGTTAAGAAGAAAGAACTGTCTTTTTCATATTTAACCTTTAAGCTCTACAGTTGTATGTAGACTGCAGACAGTACGCTTTAAATTCTCAGCTTTTCTTTGGTTTACATTTTTAAAGTGATAAAATAGAGCATGTGAAAAATCTGTGCCAGTAGGGAATCTGTTTTTTACAGTTAGATTCATTTTTAAAAAGAGTCTGTTAAAAACCTTTGGTAAAAGTTTATATTTGAAGCATTACTCTTAGTATGTGAAATGTAGTTGGCAAGTGTTTTTATGTGTGCCTGTTAGTTTGAATGCATGATGCTGATCTGTTTTTTGTCCTAGCTGACGGTTATTATATCCTAATGGGTGCAACCCTGCACTAATGATCCTTGTGTATATAAATTCTTCTTGTTGTGAGCAGACACCATAGGCCACATAAAAATGTTTGCCTCAATTTCCCTGCAAAAAAGGATCTCAGAAACCAGACTTGGCCAAGTAACAGATTTTTTAAAGGTAGAGGAACCCAATAAAATTACCAGCTTTTCACAGCATGAGTCTACTTCCTTTCAACATTGTGAGGTGTAGGTGAAATATTCTAACTGAACTGACAGTGTAAGGAAGACAGCTAACTAGAAAGCAAGATAAAAGTAAAAACCACCAATGATGATTGATATTGTAATAGCTATTAATTGTTTTGGAGCCTCTTTTGTAGATTTATGATACTTCACCTATATTACTTACACTTATGTGAGTCTTGATATAATGAATTTCAATGCATTAAAGTATTGTTGCTAAATTCACTGTATCTGGAATAGCATTTTGAAAAACATCAAAGCTCTTATTAATTTTATTAATGTTAAAATACATATGAATAAAGCTTTCCTGTGTTTTTTAACAAAACAAATTGAAAAGGTTTAGTTCCTTGCAGCTCTAAGGAAAAAGTAAAGTAATTAGTTCCTTTGATCTAGAGAAATGTTTTTTTTTTCAGCTGCCCCAACTCAAGTTAATTTACAGAACATACTGTGAACGTATTGCACATGCTATATTTTAGGAAGAATATGAAGAATACTGAGACACCTGTGAATTTAGGGATTTCTTCCAGCTTTTAAAATCAATGTTTCTTTAAAAAAAAAAAAAAAGGAGAGAAGAAAAAAGTAAATGGCCAATTTTTGTAATTCTATATGTTTTCATTTTTGTCTTCTGCTCCAAATGTGTATGGCATTAAGTGTGATCAGTTTGAATGAAAAAAGATAGAAGGAAAAACATAAAGATGTAAAGTACACAAAGGTGAAACGAATCTGCTGTAGATTTTGGCAGTACTTCTGATTTTTTGGAAGTGTGTCTCTACATATGCTAACATCCTAAGATGTCATTCTATCATTGAATTGAGAAATATGGCTAGATTTTTAACTGTGCCCTGTCTGCATGGACATTGCCAGTAACAGCAGGACAGGTTGTATATCAAGTAGGCCAGAAAATATTTTCTTGATACTTCTGTTGAAACACACAGTTGCCCCAAAAGATAAAATAATACATATTAATGTCTTTTAACACTGATTATTGTTAATTCTGTTTAAAATTTGTTAACGGCTCATATTGTGTTTTATTAATCTCAAACATTTTGGCATAGGGAATAGTTTATCATGTTACTTGAAAACAATGCTTTTTTCTTAGGCCTGTTGTTAAGTACAAAAAAGTTTTTAACTACAGAGCATTTAGCATTAAAAAAACGCTTTGTGATTTTGGCACCATCTTTGTCACAGTTATATGTACAAACATTGATATTCCTGTTAATGTGTTCTTTTTTCAAAATCCTTGCTGTAATTCTAATAGTTCCATACTTAAAAGATCTACTATTTGTTACGTGTTTTGCATTTCTAGTAAGAGTTAAAATTACCTCCTATAAGTTGTTTTTCTAAACAACTATGGACTAATAATTTTTTCTTCATAAGCAGATTTCAGAGTATCCCAAAATAGAGTGGAAGTGAAAGTGTAAGGGAAAATTTTTGAACTAAATATGCGTATTTAAAAATCATAAAGTTAAACATGTTAGACTATGAAAACAATTTTCCAGTACCTTTTCTAATCACTAAGGGTTTTTTGAAATTTCACTGGATAATGCAAAAGATAATGCAGTTCATGGAACGGTCTTGCTAGAGCCGACAGATGATCTCATAGATTCAATTCCTAAGGATTTTTCTTTAAAAACAGAATTTTATCTAGCTCTATAGGTGGGGTTTTATATTTGGTTACACTCTTGGGAGTTTTGGATATTTAAAATAGGACAAAATAGCTGTAGGTATTGTTTTGTTTGTTTGTTTGTTTTTTTCATTGATATTGTCTTCTTCAATACAATTATTTACTTCTAAGCCAGGTGTAATGTCAACAGATTGAATCATAATTGACAAGCAAAATTTTAAAGCGTTCTAAATGTCATTGAACCTTTTAATAAAATTAATTACCCTGCCACAGAGAAAATTTACTAGCCTGCTGGTTAATATCACAATGTAAAATCATGGGGTAGGTGGAAGAGCAGGCGAAAGCTTATTACTTTTAAATAATTATTTAAAGATGTGTTACTTGCCTCTTTCAAGCTTGGATTGCAAATACAGCAAACACTTTTAAAATCTTCCAAATTCACTAGTAGTCAAGTTTCCTTTGAATAAATATAATCCAGTTGAAATTAAAAGTTATCGAGTACTAGTAACAGGGTGGTTCACTGGTTATGTGGGAAACTGGTAGAGGCCTTAATCTTGATTCTTTTGGGATTAGTGTTCCAAATAACACTTAAACATAAGTCAGTAGTTGGGAAATTGTGGCCGATCCCATTAGGAATCTTGATGAAATAGTGTTCTAGAAAAATTAAACATCCAAGTTATTCATCTGCCATTGTGCATCTCTTAGCTTGCTGGACTTTTACATTAGAGAGCATTAGAAAGAGCAATGAACCAATACACTGCCTAAATTTTAATGGGATTTTCAAGTGTTGGAAACACATAATACTGTATAATCCAAATGTAGTAAGATTTGGAACTAAGCTAGGAAACATTTTGAGACTTCTCGTTGTTAACAAGCAATAATTAATCATTGAAAAGTATACTTTTGGTGTCTGTGTGAGATTTAGAAGTCTTTATCTGGAAATTTTCTTGTGGGTATTTTTCTAGTGGATAAAGCTAACTCAATTGCAAACTTCTTTGTGAAGATACCTTAAAAATCTTTAATACAACTGATTTTTTTTTTGCAAGTTTGTCTATCTACTTCCCAAGATTGGTAGCTCCAAGACAAGCTGATCTCACAGTTTCATATCTCCCTGAACTCCCATGCACACAGTGATACTTTAAATGCCCTAACTCTAAATTTCTTCCTATTCAGCCTTCTAAGCTACTGTGAAATCTGTGCTATTCGTTGTCTGGTATACAGTGTTCTCATGTTCTCCAGGCTGGCAGCTGCACAGGAAGCTGACCACCTGGCAGGTCATATCCTTGACTGCTGAATATACTGGAGAGTAGAACTCTGTTCTCCTGAGATAGAGTTTATAATAAGTTCTTGCATGATTGCTGCCATTTAAAATCAGAAAAATAAGATGTTGAAAATAGAAATTATTAATTGGATGTAAATACATTTCTTAACTAGGGCAGATCTCTTCTGTATGTTTCCCAAGAAACAGAATTGAACTCACAGTTTGTTTTCTAACAACTAATTTGTGACTGTATCCTGTACAGCTATTCTGTGTGTTGATGACTCTGTAGTAGACCTGGAAACACTGGAAGCACTTTATGAGAATGTAAGTAAGTTGGGATACATCTGTGCTTAATCACCATAGCATTCAGAATTTCAGATGTGCAATAAGTAAAATTTTATTTTATCTTGTCGTTTAAAACTAGAGACATTATGTAAAACAATTCTTTAAGGAATTTAACAATAATCCAATAGGTGACGTCAAAAGATATCATTGAGATGCGTATTTCTCTGACTGGCTTAAAAGTCAGAAATTTAAAACATTGGCGTGCCTTTGGAATCAGGCTAAAATGATGTAACAGTAAATGATGTGACATTAACAAAAGAAGAAACATCTAGCAATGTTCTCTTCTGAACTGCCTGAAAAATACTGGCCTTATTAAGGGGATTTTGTGTGCTAACATGCTGATTTTTTTCTCATCCAAGATGTAAGTGGATAAAGCAGTGAACTCAGGCTAGTGCATTGCCATCCTTACCTAAGTTGCTTTGTAGACAGCATTCTTTAATTTAGACTGTGATGCTGAAGTTTCATACAAAAATATGTTTACAGTTGGCTGTAGAAATATCAGAGCTATATCTATGATCCAAATGCTTTGAAGCATCCTATAGCAATATTTGCAGTGCCATGCCCTACAAGGATGCCTTGCTTTATGAACATGGTAGTAAATGGAACTGCAAAGCAGTGAAGGAAATTGTCATACTAGATCAGTGCTAGCTCACTCTTTTGGATAGTCTAAATGTGTCCATCTAAGTATATAATTATTTGCAGACAAACAGGTAGAGCAATAATTTATTATTTTGTTTTAAAATGTTATTAATTACTTTATATTAATTCACTCAGAGAGCACAAAAAGATGAACTGGAGAAAATCAAGCAATATTATCAGACTTCAAAAGAGGAAGAACTGAAGCTTCTGGACAAACCAGAACAGTAAGCGTTCTTTTCTTAATATTTTATCAGTTATGTAGTGTAGTCCTTTGGTGATATGTTAAAAAGAATCTTTATACATAATATTTGCTAGATAATAATTTTTTTCCTGTATTTCAAGGCATGGTGTTAAATTTGTGTTTATCTTACTTTTTTCAGACGTCACAGGTAATACTTGGTCTACTTGGAGCACCAAAACTGATTAAATATGTGGCCTTAAATCAATAAAAAATTATGTTTCTATTCTTATATTTGTAGAAGGCTTATCCTTCCCTTAGAGCTCTTAAGGCTCTTTTAAATTAAAAGCCTGGTCCCATAAAGCAGGGCCAGACTGATTTTGCTTGTTAATACTTTGGAGGAGCTAAACAAACAGAAGGTTTTGGGGAGTCCAAGGCACAATTTACACTCAAGTCATGCTGTTTGAAGGCCTACTAGACTGATTCCACAGTTTGTCTTCTGTGACCATTGTGGGCAGTGACAAATGTTAGGATGAAACAGTTCGTAGGTGTAGCTTCTGCTGTTGTGATAAACTTTAGACCAATCTGGAAATCATAAAAATCTGTGAACACCATGGTAATACTGAATTTTATCTTAGTGTTTGCATTTGATTCCAGATTAGGCTTACCAGTGGTATTTGTCTTCTGCTGTTTTGCCACTTTTCCCTTTGTATTTCCATCCTCTCCTAATCACAGTGTGATTTCCTGCCTTGAAGCATCTACCCATTTTGCATCCTTTTCTCTCTCTTTCTCTTTTTGTCTCTTCTGCTCTCTTTAGCATAAGAAAGAGTAGCAAGGGAAAGGATTGAAACAGTAGAGATAGCATATTATTGTTTGATGTCAGAATATTACATTTCCATACCTTTTTTCCCATTAGACTGTAGACGGTGAAGAGTGGATTTTTTTTTCCTCTTTCTCCTAACACAAAGCAGCTAACTACTCAATGGTGATAGCTACATACAGTTCACTAGGGATAGTTCATCTTGGAAGATGAGGCTATCACGCTCTCTTGAATAAGAGTGGCTTAAGAACACTTAAACTATCTTGTTCATGTATCCTGTATCCATGTTTTTCATTGCCTTGGCATGGTGCATAAGAATACATTATGTAACTAGTTGATGTTTTCCAGAGTTTGAATCTTTGGCAACCTGCAAGTCTGAGTGAAATAAATATAAATGTATTTTGTGTTCTGGAAAACATGAGTCCTGTAGAGCTCTAGAGTTATAAAAGGTTGTCCCTTCTTGTAAATTATATTGGAGAGAGGTTGGTGGAGAAAGGCAGATCTTAAACACAAAGTTGGACTATCATTGTTCCATAATTAAAAGTAAAGAACTGTAAATAAAGCAGTTGTGCTTGGTCATTCAGAGTGAAATACTAGTGTTAAAAGCAAAAGCTACTCTATCAATTATTAATCTTTGTTGTCACTGCAAGTCTTATTTATCCCCTTTTCACTCTGTTAAACTGCATAGGTTAGGAAAGTTAGCTTTTCAAGATGTTGCCTATTAAGTAATTTCTATTGCTCCTTCAAAACGAAGTCCTTTCTGAAAACTCAGTAGATAAAGCTTTAACCTGAATGCAGAACTAGAGATTTGCTGGAACTGCATATGCTTAATAATTCCATAAAACGTTAAAGACAGAAAAGTGCAAAATTGTAGGTATGAGTAAAATAATTTGCCAGAGGGCATAAACCTGATGTATTTTCTTTAATAAGGATCAGAACAAAAGTGCAAATTAAACCTTTTATAAATGGTTGTAAATACCAGTGATAGACATTCATTTATTGACTTGAATTCACTGAAGTCTAATAGAAATCTCTGTCATTTTAAAATGCTTTGGATTCCCAGGCAAATAGAAAATTTTACTTGTATCACTAACTTCACATGTGATTTTGATTTGTTTTGCTGGCATGTTACACATGCTATTGTTGGCACAAACTGTAAATACATCTCAGCAACATGACAATATCCCCCAAATTATTCTTCATGATAATAGTTGCTAAGATGCTAATTAATATTCATTAACACAATAAAGATTTATATGCGTAATTGGCCACAACTTGTGTCTTTGCTAGCAGGATACAGATGCTTAAGCTAGTTTCCAATAAGATCCTTCTAGTTTTAATATCTTTTTGAAGTCCTCGCTACTGTGAAAGAAATACTAATGAAGGAAATGGTAGCAAAATACGTTACTGAAATGTTCTGTTTTGTATGTAGTTTGAATTCAGGAAGTAGTGGACTATTGATAATTGCAGATAAAATAAGGCTTTCTGTACAAGCAATGCCATTTGCTTGTCTTCTACATACAAATAATTTTCACTGACTTCAGTTTAAATCCTACTGGCTTCCTTAGAAGCTTGCAGGATTAGATACACCTTTTTAACAACAACAAAAAAATTTAAATCTAAATTTTATAGTCTTCAAATGTGGATAAATGTGACCCAATAAATAGTTCGCTGTTATAGAATCATCCTTCTTTGACTATCTTTTGAAAGAATGTTGTATTATACTAACAACATGGTAATGTGTCTGATTTTGAAAGTAGTTTCAAGTCCTTTGTTACAAGATTCTGGTAGGATAAAAGAGTTCTCAAGTAAATGTATTTTTTATTTATAGTTTCTGCAGAAGAGGAGTAAAATGGACCTCACACAGATGAGCAGCAAATTCTTTGTGTTTACTTTAGGCCATGAGAAGTGTAGCAATGAGAAACCCATCATAAAGTTATGTCACAGTCATCTCATTGTAACTTTAAGTCAAAATCATACTTTCCTCATTTTAAAATTGCAACGCTGACTGAACTTTTCTCTGAAAAAAGCTTCATCCACCTGAATGTGGTGGTTTATCTTTGATAAACCATAGGTTTATGCCATGACATTCTGTTTGGTAACTGCTAAGATCAATTCTTCTTTGTGACATATTTCAGTTATAAATGTTTGGTCAGGATATTTACGTTGAATACTTTGAATTCCAAAATCTGGAGACATTTTCTTTTTATGCTAAAGCTCTTTTAATTCTCAGCACAATTATGTTGCACTCTGATGACCAGAAATGTGGATAAAAGTTCCCCTTTCAAGGGAAGGCAAGAAAATGTATCATTTGAATTTTTAAATTTAAACTTTTAAAATATATGTATGTATGTCAGAACTTTTGTGAAGCAGTTGGGGTTTTTCTTTCTTTTGTTTCTCTCACACGAAGTGCACACAAAATATCCTCTTTTTTTTCCTGGCAATACCATTCATTCCCAATAGGAAGTATTTTTATTAATACCAGCTTGGCATTTCTTTTTTTTCCCATTGCTTAAATCCTAAAGCCAAGCCTGGCCTCCCCAGTCCTTCTCTCACAATAGATTTTCTCATCAGGCAAGAGAGGAAAAGTCAGAAAAAAAAATGATGGTCCAATTAGAATGTTGTATTTCACACCAGCCACAGGTGGATGTTACCAATTTTTTAGACATGCGCTGTGTATTCAGCAAAGCATTGCATGCATGAAAAATTTATAAAGGTGATTTAAAGATACTGGTATTCGTTATAGTGAGAAAAAAAAAAAAGAAATAGTTTGAAGAAATCAGATGAATTGGTTTAAATAATTAAAATAAATTTAAGAATTCAATCTAATAATGATTCAGAAAATGTCCCAGAGTTCAATCAGGAAAAAAAATCTTTAAAGCATCATATTAAAGGGGATTTAAGAATATCTGTAGACAGGAGATTGGAGGAATTCTACTAAAGTGATATTGGAGCAAAAGACAGTTTGTTTCTAGATTTCAAGAAAGCATGCATAGCACTGGAATCATTGACTCAAAACCCACAAAGCAAATTATGCAAACCCTGTTATTATAAGAAACGTTAAAGTTTCTCATATTATTTAGCCAAACTCTTACATTTTAAATTGAAGAAAAGGGAGTAAATATTTGTGTCTTGGGATGCTTTCATTTTGTAATACCCGAACTGGAGTTGTTGAATATACTTCTATTTGTTTTTATTTACCAAAGAGTTAAAGTAAAAAAGGTGGAATAGCTTCATGAGAAGAGTGAAAGTGTGAGAAAAGATAAAGAACAATTAGAGAGTTGGTAACTTTGCTGAACAGTGACTGAAGAGAGATGTAATCTGCAAATATTTTACAGCTAAATACGCGGCTAGGTGCATTACCATAAAACATGCTGCTATAGAATTGGAAGCGTGGTGCAAATTAGTAAAAGAAAATTGAGGTTGAGCATCAGAAGAAATTTCTTGGCAGACATTCTATATTATGAAATAACTTTGTAGGAATATGTTGAGTTCAGTATTGCTGGGCATGTTTTAAATTGAAGCAAAAACACACAAGTGAAAACACTAAATAGCGTTTCTCTAGCTTTTGCTTTTTTTTTTCCTTAAACCTATGATCTTGGCTTATAATTCCTCTTTATTATTAGACAGTGAATTCATGTTACAAGAATTAATGTCTTACATCTTTCTTGGTATTAATAGGATTTCTTAACACATTGAACACAGAACACTGAGGAGAAAGTATACAACAATTATAAATTCTGTGAGAATTTTGAATCAAAGTAGGAAAGATTGCATTATATATGTATTTCATAACACTACAGCTCTGATCCAGTATGTACCTCACGGATGTGAAATGTAGGGATTCATTTAGTATCTTTTTTTTTTCCACAGATTTTTATATGAGTTATCTCAGATTCCCAACTTCACAGAACGAGCTCAGTGTATTATCTTCCAGTCAGTTTTCTCTGAAGGGATAACATCAGTTCACCGGAAAGTTGATATCATTACTCGTGTTTCCAAGGTAAGTCCTAATGGGAACTAAATAAAAACATAATGTGTTTTAGATTGCTTATGTGGGTTTGTTTGTTTGATTGTTTTTACCAAAAGTTATGAACCTTAAGCATGGTTATTGGCTTTTCAGGGAAATAAAAATATATTGATATTTTTAACTGCATATAAGAACATGAGGAGGAGGTAAGAGGGAAGATGAGTTGTGTGTGATGCTGTATGTTCTGCTTAGGAATTTTTTTTTTTTCTTGAACATCAGATTTTGATTACTTCGCACATTAAGTGGAAAAATAGGTAACGTCGATAAAATAGAAATTAAATATCAAACTAACTTAGTCAATGGCCTTGCAAAGTTACTTTGTTAGTATACCACTATGCAAACTTGACTTGCTTTTAGTCTGTGTCAAATCAGAGATCATTTGCTTTGTCCACTATGAAACTACTGGTAATACAATGTAAACATACTTATACAGTGAACTGTATAGTAGCTGCCTATGACATACATTAACTTATTGATTTCCCATGGTATCCATACATTTTTGTTACCATGATAGAGCAGATTTCTAGTACCCGACAAAGCTTTACCTAAGGTTTCTTTACAATGAATAACTGAAGAGAAGATTTTGAAATTATAACAAAATTTGAAAAGTAAAAATGAAATAAGAAATAAAAGAGAAATGAAATAGTGTCCTGAAGGTATGACAGCCTGGCCAGGACAGCATTTAATTTATTTATTTTATTTATTTATTTATTTTTGCTATGTGGTGTCTTTCGAACAGCTTTGCTGCCACAAACTACCCACACTCTATTCCTTTGGATATTCTTTGCATATTCTAACTAAAATAATTACTTAGTATTCCCTTTCCAAAGGAGACATAAAGAAGACACAAAGAAGTTGTATGAGATAGGGGAAGAGTCATTACCCTTAGTTTACTTAAGAGGACCTCATATGACAATTGATTTTTTCAATGTGTAATATAAAGCTACATAGTTAAGAATTAGGCTCATGGCCTCAGAAGCTTGATTGATAACATAAGTGTCTTTATATAGAAATTAAAATAATTTATTAATTCTCTACTTTGTTGCTAGATTTCTTTTTTCTTTTGAGGCATAATTATTTTGTCCTTAACCCTGGTATATCTGCACTAAGTATAGATCCTGAAATGTGAATTTTCAGAGCACCAGGGCCAATGAGAAGCAGACTGAATAATGACTTTCTGAGTGTAACCCAGTGGCAGCAAAAATAACACATCTCCATTTGACTGTGCATTATGTAAACTCATGAAAAAACACTTTGTCTGTGAGATTTTTAAAGGCTACTGAGGATATTTAGTAATATCCTGCTGTAAAATTTCTTCCATTAATCTTTCTGTCATCTACATAGTATATAATGCTATATAATTTACCTCATGTGGATTAAGTTAAAGATAGTATCTTAGGCAGCTATAGTCTAATAAATTCTTCTTTTAAATGTTTGATTCCTGTACCAGTTTTAGCTTCCTTTCCGTGTAGAGGCACATGAGAAACAAAACCTCCTTTAGCAAAAATAAAATCTAAAAAACTTTGTTGTACGAGCAATTAGAATTTTTGTGTCAATGTATGTTTCAGACTAGTATCCATTTTCCAGGCTTTGCTGAACATGACAAGTGTAAAGGAAATTTTAGGTTTGATTCTGGCTTTTGGAAATTACATGAATGGTGGGAATAGGACTCGAGGTCAAGCTGATGGATTTGGTTTGGAAATACTTCCCAAACTAAAGGATGTCAAAAGCAGAGTAAGTACTCTATTTAATTAAAGATTTATTTTCTCAAGTGATATCTTTCTGTTTCATCATTTGTCCAAACTTAATCTTTTCTCATTTCTTAGCTTGAAAGAGCAAGGCACTTTGTACCATTTTCTTCTTTTTTCTCCACGCTTTTTACCTCTTTCTTCTACTTACATGCTTGTCTTCATAATCTCCTATTTCTCCTATTCACTACCACTAAAATAATTTTCTCTTGTGAGAACTTCGGTGTGTCTGTTTTACTAGTTTTACTAAATTACAGTAGGTAGAGAGACATGAGAGATCACAGACCACTGAAGTCTTCTCCAGCAAATATCCCCATACTTTTTTCTTCTTTTAACTGTAGCTGTATGTGAGTAAAAAGGCTTTAAACATCATGTTAAAAAAAAAAAAAAAGCAGCACAGAATGTACACTTAAGAATTAGACATAAAGGATTTAAATATATATATTACAGGATTTTAATCCTCTTCAAAACGGTGTGTCAGATCCAGCAAGATACTGTCAGTCTTTTTTTTGAATTGGCGGTTAAGCAGATAAAGGGCATGAATTCTGAATGGCATAAACAAGCAAATGCTCATAGATGGCAGTAAATTATTTTTGTCAAAAATTGAGAACCAGTAGCCCATTTTTGATTAGTCATGCTAGGAACAAAAGAAGGCTCAGACACACTGTGCATGCCTTTTGAGATGAGGTTACCTTGATCCTTATTTCAGCAGGGTAGAGGATGAGGTGCTAGATAATGCAGACAATGGAAACACCACTCAAAAATCCTCCTCTGCCAAAGCATACCTAGGCGCCATATGGATATCGGAACTAGCAAAGGGTAGGAGGTATTTTCTACTGATGTTGGTAAAGATTTGGAGGTAGAGAAAAACTGTTCTCTCACACGCTTCCTCTTTTCCTAATTGAAGTGCTATTCTAAATTGTAAGGAAAATACAGTTGGTTTTTTTTTTTGTTTTTTTTTTTGTTTGTTTGTTTTTTTTTTCCCAGTTATGGTGTATGTAAATAGGAATGTTCTCAGTTTGGGAGACAAGCAATGTCAGATAAACAGTATGTCTAGGGAGCTTTTTATTTTATTTGTGAATGCGACCACTAACAAACAGTAAAACCAAGATTTAATATTTTTTTTCTGTGAGCCACTGAATTTATGAAAGTTTTTCCAAAGGATTTGTGTCTTTTGTCTTCTAACTCTTACTTTCCTCTTCACTGCAATAGTTCAGCTGTCCCATAAGACCACTTTTTTCCAGTTCTGCTCCATGGACAAGACACAATACAGGCTGCAGCTAAACTAGATCTAGGCCCAGCTTCCCAGTACTCAGGTGTTCATTGGTCAGCTAGCTGCCATGAGGAAAAATGTAAAACAACTGAGCTCTGCCTGGCTTTTCTCAGTTGAAGTACTAATTTTATCTCTTTCTATCTAACCATTAACTTGTAAGAATTTAATCTTCTCTGGGACTTTCCAATTTGGCTGGATTTAGTCAACACTGCAAAATTATGAGTTATGAAAAGGAATGACAGATGTACAGTATAATTGCATAAGACTTGTTCTTTAGCAAAACAAGCTAAAAAATTACAGTACTTCCAGTTTCCTGGTAGCCAAAATAAATATATTATTAGTTTATATTGCTGTAAGAAGTAGGAAAAACTAGTCTCCAAAATGCATTAAAAAAATCAAAGGGGCCAGCTGCTATAGGCAGATATGGAAACTTAGAGATAACTGGAGAGTGTTTTTGTGAGGAAGAAGAATGGAGGGTCTTGCATATTTGAATACTAAGGTGTCCTGTGTCCTGTTGTTCCCTTTCTGGAAATTGACAGCAAACAATATGACTTCTAGGTAAGCTAAATTCCAGGAGCTAAGGTAAAGTGTCAGCGCTGAATGTCTTTTATTTCATGTAAAGGTTATTTGTTGTCACAGGGATGAGCCTAGAAAGCTACTTGATACAAAAAATAAATAAAATAAAAATCTAGCTCACCACTTCAAAATCCCTGTGTTTTTTTCATATGGAAATACCATTTAAACAAAAGTCGTAGGTTTGATAGCTTAATATATAGAAAACAAAATGGGCATATTTAACTTTGGAAAAACAATCAAATATTCATTCAGTTCTTTTTTGTCACACAACCTGCCAGCAATTCTGAAATGGTTATGTAAGCAGAGTGGTTTTGACTACATGATAGCAATGACTTGCTTAGTTAAGAATTTTGCTGGTGTTTGATATTAATAAAATATTACGTGCTGCAGGCTGTAATACAGGTGAGGCAGCTGTGTACAGGAAGTCAGACATTCACATACATTTATACTAATACTTGTCAATATAGGGTATAAAACCCCATTAAAAACAAAACAAAACAAAACAAAAACAAAAACAAAAAAACAGGTAAGACATCCCAGATATAATTCCCTATATTCTAATTCTTTTCTGTTGTTCAACAGTACCCTGTAATGTGTAAGTCAAAGTTTTCTCCTTTTCCTTTAGTTCATGTCCTATGCTGAACCTATGACATACAGTAAAATAAAATGTTCTATACATTTGTTGTATACAGGACCAATGGAAAAGATGTTTCCACAAAGACAGCATTAAAATTCATGTTTTTAAACAAAAAGGAGATGAAATATACTTGTTAGGTACATGCTGTCCAGTTTTATATTTGGTGTAAAATATGAAAATTACCTTTGCCCCTTCCAGATCTTTATTGTTCATGACTTCAGACTGGTCAAATCAAGAATTTCAGCTGACTTTAATATATAATACATTTAACTATATTTTTTTAGTTAATATTGTATTCAAGAATAATATATTATATAATATATATAATATATATAATATTATTCTAATAATATTGTTAATGATATGGCTAATATAATACAAGAATGCCTTGTATTATGAAAAAATGTACAGTGGCAGCTTCTCCCACTGGATGTTTTCTGTACCTGCTATTTAGAATGTCTAAGTCCAGTGGTAGCATAATCAAACCTGTGATTGTTATATCATTTTTTTTGTCAGCAATGTTAGGAATAATGATACTGTGAATTCTATTTCTCACAGCAATAAAACTAAATAATATATTTTGAAATACAGTAATTTTTTACTTACTTGAAAACAGTGTTAGTCATACAACATTTAACGTTTGTATGTATCCATAATCCATTTTTAATGATATATTACTGTTTTTCCCTAGGATAATCGTATTAATCTTGTGGATTATGTTGTCATATATTACCTGCGCCATTGCGATAAGGTAAAAGATTTATTTGCTGTACACCTCTCTAAAAGTGACTTCTTTAAGAATTTGTAAAAGGGTTTGCATTTGCCTTTTTTTTTTTTTTTCATTTGACCGCAGTAGTTGTGGACCTCAATAGGTCTGAAGTTTGCTGAAGGCTCTTTGATAGTGCTTTGGAAAATGTTACATTAACTCTGGAACTAAACACTGCAGACAGCTGTCTGTGACTCTTGCAGGCCTGACAGGTTATCCCTCCAGTCGCTTCTTCTTATAACCTGGTTACTGTAACATTGCAAATTTTATTTTGATGTGATAATAATGCAAGACAGAAGCAATGTTTGTCTCTCATGATAGAATACAATGACAGGTTGATATTTTAGAATAGGTGACTCAATTGATGGAGGTAAAGTTAGATAAGGAATGTGGGAAGAGGCATGGCTGCTGATTTGAGTTACTTGTGTTTATGGGGCTTTTTGATGTGTCCAAAGTTTTGGAGTGGAAAATTTAAACTGTTTTCTTCAAATAAAAATGTCACTATTGATTGATTTTAAGTATGTAATTTCTTATTTTTGAAATTAAGATGATGTCTCCATTTGATATTTGAATTCTGGTCAGTTCATTGACCAGAATGATTTTTCATGGCCTTATCTCTGGTTGAATATAAATGTTATTTCTTTTTATTTTTTATTTTTAGTGTTTAAAGGTTTTTTTGGTTCGTTGTTGTTGTTTTTTCTTTTTCTTTTTTTTTTTTAATTCTTACATATGCATGTTGAATTGAAGAGTTAGTTGTCATAGAAATTTTTTCAAGGAGTAAGACTAAAGTAACTGAAGACATCACTCACTAACACTGGAGGGTTTGCATGTCAGGACATTGTGGAACAGCTCCTGAGGCTGATCTATAGAGAAGACAGAAAACTAGCAGATATGAAGATCTGTACAAATAGGATTGTTGATTTTGTTTGTTTATTTGTTTGTTTTTTCCTGAAGCAGGAAAATAAAATTTTTTTACCCGAAGTGCCTGTCTTGTAAAAAAAAAAATCGCATTACAAAAGCAATTTTGTCTAGTCTGTAATTTTATTTATTTATTTGTTATTCCTGCAAAGTTTCTGCTGTACAGTAGTTTTACTTCAGGGAATTCTGTAAGAACAAAACAGTTTATCTTCTCTTCAGAGGAAGTGGAGACAATTTAAATTTTATCCATTGTACTGTTTTCTTTCCCTGAGTGCTCATATCTTTCTAATAATGAAATTATTTGTTCACTGTTTACAAAATAGTTAGTTCTCCAGCCCATGAGCTCTCCTTTATTTCAGACTGAAATCTGTGCGCAGATAGTATTTTAAACTCACTAGTACATAGTTAGGCAGAGTAATGTCATTGTAATACCGTTTATACACTGTACTTGTTAAATTTCCCCTGCTTAGAATCTCCTAAAGCTGGTGGGTTTTTTTTAGTTCTAAAGTTTTTTTATTGTGCTAAAAATAAGATATATGCTTTGGAGTTCCATACAGATATTAAACTTATTTAGTGAACTGCAGAGACCTTCAACTATATATTTTTCTCTGTATAAAATACTCCAGGCAATATATAAATATTGTTTTCAATTTATCCATATGAAGTGTGTATATATGTATTGGATTGGGAAAGGGTGAAACCACAAACTTTTGGCATAAGGTCACTTGCTCCGTTAAAATAGGCATTCATGTTACCTGGTTTTAGGAAACTTCTAATCCGTTATCTAAACTTCTGTTGATATAAAATGACCTAAAATGTTGTGAGCTTATTGTTGCTTCATAGTTCAAATTGAGCACAGTTTGCATTACAACGTCTAAAAGGAAGTTTCAACACTCAGACTGGTCAGGATTTCATCTTAAATGATACATATATGCTGTTTTAGCAAGAAATATTTAAAACGTTATTTTTGTGTGTTTTTAATAGTGTTTTATAGATGCCATTTCAAAAAAATAATTTATTTCACTGTAAATGCATTTAATTTTCATAGTGGCCTATTTGTTTGTTTGTTTGTTTTTTTAGGAAGCAGGAACAGACAAGAGTATTTTTCCTTTACCAGAACCACAGGATTTTTTCCAGGCCTCCCAAGTTAAGTTTGAAGACCTAATAAAAGACTTAAGGAAACTGAAGAGAGACCTAGAAGGTAACTGGGAACTTTCAAATTTGTTCAGCTAACAACTAAGTGCCATTTAAAATGTGACCTTTATGAGGTTTGCTTATTGCTAATTAGGTTTATAGTGTTGATTCATTTGAAGTTTTTACACTGTGGCACAAACTACCCCCATAAAATAGAAAAAAATATTTCAAACTCATGACTTAATAAAAATGAAAGTAAAGGTACTGAAAAATAATTTTCTATAATTCCCTTTTGCAATTGAAAGACCCCTAAAGAAATGTGTGAATTTTTCTCTGGCTTCTTCATAACTCTGTGTTTGACTGTAGATAACCTGCTAGTTCCATAACATAAATACTTTCTTCAGTACTCATGTAACAACAGTTTAACAGCTTCAAGAAATAGTTGAATGCTATTAATGTAGAAATAAAACACAGCTTGCCAAGGCACAGCAAAGGGAAATGGAAAGCTCCAGTTCAAAATATTTTCACCCTGGGACATAAAATAAACATTTAAAAATGTTTATTACAAAGAGGGGCTCAGAAACCCAACTCATCTATCAATCAAGGTATTGAGTGGATATGAAGTAGGAAGAGTTGCTCTCTAAGTGTTACAAGCAGTTTCATTTTTATTTTGTGCTTCATATGACTCTTAAAAATAAATCGTGTGAATGATGACTGAATATTTCAAGCCTGTCATTTTTGCTAAGGCAAAGTTGCTATTTTTACTGAAGCAATTACATGTAGAAAATAGAATTTTGGGACAGAATCTGCATAAAAACTCATAAAAATCTCCATTTACGTTTAGATAACACATCTGCATCAAAATGTGAGAGTATTTTTTGAATCAGAGTTGAACAGGCTGATTTTTCAATGTAAAGCAATGAAAACTGTTAGAAATAATTTATTGTTACAGTTAGAAATGGCTGAATTAGGTCACTAGTATCTTTAGGATAGTTTCAAAGGTTAACAGTGGTAGGAAGGTATCAGTTATTGTTTGTTCGACCCGGGCAGAAGTGAGTGCTCTATCTCCTCTCATCGCTTGGCCCTGTAAAACCCTTGGCCTGCCCTCTTTTGGGCTAGTTTGTGCAGAAACATGATCTGTGTTTGATCTTGTACTTTTTCAGCATGTAGTCCTGCTGTAACGCATCTTAGTCTTGTAGGATCTGCATTGAGGCTGTGACATTCACATCATATTTGTTCTATATTGCAAAGAGAGAGACAGAAAGTAGGAAAAGCACTTCAACTAACTTATAAAATTAAAACTGCAGCTTTCTTGTAATCACTGATTTCTCTTTCAACGTGTTTTCTTAGATATTCAGAGAAAATTTTTTATGTTGAGGTTGTTTTCACCATTTTTCTTTGTAAAGATGTATTTGAAACCCATCCAAAGCAATTAACATATAAAGTTAATGACAGCAAGGATTTGAAACAAAAAAGGTTGTGGAAATGTTTTCAGATGTTGGTATTTTATCACTCAGAAATATGCAGCAGGATTCTAACAAGCATTCCTGTGAACAATTTCTCCTACATTTAAACAAAGAAGCAATCACTCATATAAAAATGTTGTATCTCTTTCAAACATTCCCTTTCAATTTTTTTTCTCTTCAGATAATGCTGTAGTTTATTTTTAAATCGAAATTTTAATTGAAGAGGTTATAATTTTAACACGTTCAACAAAGATTTGATGAGTCTCTGTAGTTTATTGTAGCCATTAAAAAGTTGTGGCTGCTGGCAGAATACCAGTGAAAGTCTAAAGCTGAAACAGATGTGAGTAGCAGAAACCAAGTCCAGAGAAGCGTCGGGCCCAGCTATCCAGACAGGCGCGGCCCTTCAGATGTAAATAATTTGAACAATATTAACTGGAGCTGCCTGTGTTATAGGGTACATTGGATTTATTTCACACTTTGGTTGGCTAAGGTAGTCTTAAACAGATTGCCGTGAAAGTGGGATGAGACAAAGGTAATAAATGAAAGAGAGGTTTTCTTATGTGCCGTTTGGGAACAAACGAATGTGTCTATTAGTGACTTAGCTTTTTTTCTGAGATTTGTACAAGGTGAGTAAAAGCAGGATAAGCATCACCTATTGTGTCTGAAGTGGCAATTTTGATAGAAACTCTTCATAATAGTCATCATTTAGTATTTAAAAATATTTTTCCTAGTTTGTCAGGGCATTCATTCACCTTTTAATAATGGATATTAACATGGGAAAGACTGAGGATTCATGAGAGAGGCACATGTCTTAAAGGTCTGAACTTTGGGCTTGAAATACCTAGACTCTGTGGAACCAAGAGTTCAGATCTAGATGGAGCACAAACCCTTTCATCCATTTCAGATAAACAGATTGAGTTCCATACGATTTACTATTTTGAAGTCCTTCAGATTAGACTTTAAAGGGACAGTGTCAACTAAAGTTTGGCTCAAAAATTTGAACGTCTCTTTTTTGAGAACCTTAGTCCAGCAGGTTTTTAACACACATTCCAGAACAAACTTCGCAGTCATGAGCATTTTTAGGTTAAAAAGCATGATTTAAAAAATGCACATTTAATATATGTTTTTAAGTGGAAAGAAGTGTAAAAGCATTTGATTTTAAATAGTGAGATGGCAATTATAGAATGAAATCCGGTTCTGCTTTAAAGTCATAGAAGAAAAATGTTTTCTGTAAGCTTAGAATTTCACTTCAGGTCTGTATAGTCATTGCATTTCCAGGATTTCCAAGTATTGCATAGAATGGTATAAGCAGGTACACGTATACATTTGACAGGTATTAGCTTTTCAGTTCATCTTTATGTTTATGAAAACAAAGCTTTTGTTTTGCATCAGTATTTTAAGATCATAATATATATTATTCCTTGTCTAGAGCAACAATTACCACTTTTTCCTTTCTGTATGACCAAGTATTTCCTTTCTGGTCTGGACAGTGCCACTTGATTGGTATTATTCTGGAAGAAGCATGGAATATTTGAAATATTTAGTCATATGAAGATTTTTAGAAAGCAAACCTCTTCACCAGAGTATAATAGACTTGTATATGTTTTACCATGAACCCTTTATTCATCTACCTCCAAAGCTGAACAACCTTAATTATTCAAAATTAATTGCATTGAAGATTGTTTCCATCTGTCATACTCATTGCTTTTCCATGCAATACAGTTTGAAAAAATTTAAAATGCTACACCATGCACACTTGAAAGCAATATTAGATTCCTTACATCATTTACCATAATGTTCATTGTAACTTTTTAGTATTCTTGACTCTAACAGCTGAAAGAGCGAAGGTATCTACCGAATTGTTAAAAATGGAAACCAAGGTAGTTCCATGCTGAATACTCCATCCTTATTGCTCATAATAAATTAAATTTCCTATGACATTTTGACATTCTGATCTCATTGAAAATCCACGTTTTTTTTAAACTTTAGCTTTTTGTGAACTTTAGCTTTTACTTTCTTTCATGGCTGCCAGTACAGATTCTATCTGCCATTTTCACACAAACATTTTTTCAATGCTGTATATTTTTTAATTTGTTACTAACTTAAGAGAGTATATGAATATATATTTAGATATTTATAAATACGCACATATATGACCAAAAAGAAATAACTTCATCTAAAATAGATACAAGACTTCATGGATCAGCTATCTTTTAATAATCAGTTGGATTTCAGTACTCCAGGAAACATGGTTTGGAGCTGGGGGCCTCTTAACCTCGTTGTTCACAGATCTGTATCTTCCAAAAGTATGTTATCTCCAACTTTCCTGCTTTTAAGTAATGCACCTACATAAAAACTTTAGCTTATGACAACCACACCTTTTAAAATTGCATAATCTTTTTAGAAAAATTAAAAGGTAAGATAATAAACTATGCATGAAAAATGGAAAAAATACAATGTTACATTGGCCATTTTCATGTTGTTTTTCATATAGAAGCATTACAAATATCTTGTAAAGAAATGTAATTTGGAAATACCTCTGAAGGTCATCTGATCCAAAACCTTAGAGCAGGACTCACTTCACTTTTAGATCCAGTTCCATAGGGCCTATTGAGCCCTAGACTCAGTTCTGAGTCTAAGGATTGAGATTCCAACCCCTCTCTGGGCACCTCTTCCAGTGTTGAGTAAATGTCATGATTTTTTTTTCCTTATCCCTTGTCAGAATTTCCTACGTTGCAACTTGTGACTCTTTGTCCTTTTTCTTTAGTTGTACATGAAGAGTCTGTCTCTGTCTTCTCTATATTCATTAGATATCTGAACATACCAGGCTTCCTCTGCTTCTTCTTCAATTACTTAATTTTATTTTCATTCTCAGATGGCATGACAATATACATGTTGTTTATCTTAATGTCATATAGTACCTGGAGTATCTAAATAAAGAGGCAAACAAGCACAATATGGCCTTCCTTAGCCAAGTAATTTCTAAATTCTACGCAAGGTGTTGCACAGGATCCTCAGTACAAAATTCATTTTTTAACTGCACTGATCATGTTCCATATCAGAACTCATAGCTTTGTCCTTACTTTCCTCTATTAAGTTTCACTATTCTGGTTCCTATAGCATCCCTTTCTTACTGTTTACTTCTTCAGACAGAGAAGGAAGAACCAGAAAGGGATTGCTATGCTTTTTTCTTCCAGATATGTTGGTGATGAAGAAATCTTCATTAATGTATTTAAAGTGCTCAGTACTCAGTATTTAGCACATCTTCTTTGAAAGATTGTTTTAGAATTTCACTTTTTTAGAAAATGGTCAAATTAAAATCAGTCTTCAGCAAAATAATCACACACATTCTATAGACTAGTCCCATTCTGTGTTTCAGGTTGCTATCCCTCTTTGCTGTGGCAATAAATCAGCCCTTAAAGATGTTTACAATTTTTCTTAGTGTGAGAATTAGTTCCTTTTTCAACTTTTCTTGTATTTCATGTAATAGCTGAATAATAATACATAATTTCAAAACATACTTGTCTTTTGACTAGAGACCAATTCTCTGTCTCCACAGCCTCTGTGGCCTTATTGCAGAGAAACATCCATTTCACTGGATATGATTAGCATAGGGTTGCCATACCAATAACAACATCATAGCTAATTAACCCTGTCTCTTAGCAGGGCTTAGACAAGAGATAATATTACACAGTTGCATCTGCATTATCCTCATTCAGTACCTTCCTCAGGAAGCTCTGTATGACATTGTACTGTAAAGTGGAAATGTGTTACGAAATTAAGACAGTAATGGAACAGAATTTAGAAATGAGAAATAGGTGGAAATTGAAACGTCACTTGCATCCACTGTTGCTATACAGAGAGCAAAAAAGGAAGCTGCAAAAATAAAAAATAATTAGTCCATGCTCATTTAAGACTAAAGCACTCTGATTGTCCTGATTGAAAATCCTGAAAACATTTGTTCTTATTAAGAATTATGGTGGAATATATTTACTAATAGGAAAAAATAAAAGTTTAATTGATATTATTTACAAAGAGTTGAAATGAAATATACGTGTGTATTACCATTGGAATCCTCAAAATAAGTTGCAAGTTTTTGCATTATGTCTATTAATGAATAATAAACCAATTTTGATCTAGAAAGTAATAGATGTTTTCAGTTAATGAATTGAGAATTTTTCAGCTTTTGTTGGATTTTTATATAAGCAGAAATGGAGAAATTAATTGAATGGAGAAATTAATTAATTGAATGTGTTACTGTTTGTTCAGATGGAATTATACAATTAGTTCATACATAATACTATAGGCCTGAGAAAAAAATATTTTATAGAATAGAGGTTTAGTATAATAATAATAAAATAATTATCAATAGGACAGTGATTACAAAGTTGAGAGATTTTGTCTATTGTTTGATTAGTTTTATTGACAAAGGTTACTGAATCACATCATGAAAATTACAATATCAGCTTGCATGTTAACATTCTAAATAGTTTGTTGAACCAGCAGATATTTTGCAGTAAAAGGTGATTGTTTATTTGTTACAGGTCAACATTCAAAAAAGTATCAAAGGCCCTTTTCAAAAATATGTTCAGCAGATTGAAGCCTTGGTCTAATTAAATGGAATGTTTTAAGTCACTCTAACAGTGTGATTTAGACATCTCAGTCACACACATTTTCTGGAAAAATTTTCCCGCAATCAGCAGAGAAGTTGAATGATATTTTCCAGGAACCAGTAACTTTACAGATTTTTCTTAAATATTAATTATACTTTCTAATTTTAAAATTAAACTTAAAATTTTGAAAGCGTAGGCAAATAGGAATTTGAACTGGGTGGTGGAGCATAAGGAACCAAATAGGTGCCTGTGATGTGCAATGCTCTTTAGATGTCAACATAAATGGAGCATGTTGTTATGTACCTGATGAGTATCACTATATTTTTGCACTGTCCAAGATTTACATGATATATTCAGAGGCAGTACAAAATGATGTAGGGAAAAGAGAAAAGGACAGTTTTATGCAGGGACAATTATTTTGTTTTCAATTATTAGTTGGTAATAATTGGTAAAATGAGTCTTCTCTTCTTAGATTTTTCCGACCTCTTTTTGAATAGTCTCATGCCTCTGCAGGCTGAGATACATTTCAGTTTGTTTTGATTTGGCAAAGATACAATACAGGCATTAAAAAACACATTTTGTATATGTGCACTGGATTCTATTGTACAATAAAACTAACATTTTGACAGTGTTCCACTGGTAATGTTCATATGCGAATAGATTAACTAGAAATCTTACTAAGTGGAGCATTTCTTAAAATTCCATTAGATTTTCTAGTTTATGATAATCATAGAATAGTATGTGAGGGTTTTAATAAGATTCGGAAGTATAGTAGAGGGGCAAAGAAATTATGTTTTAGAAGATTTTGTTGCATAAAAGCAGATGTCTGCACATGTGCATAAAGGCTAGGGAGAAAGCTTTCTGTCTGTTAATCAATGGCATGCTGTTAATTTTTTCATTTTTCTTTTTTTCCCCTTGGCTAAAGAGTCCTAGGAAATTTCTTATTTAAAATTATTCTGCAAATGTTAAGATTCTCAAACAAATTGTGGAGATACCAAAGTTAAGATTTTCTATGCACCTTTCTTTTCTGTGTGCTGTTTTATATACGTATGTGTGTTAAGCGTTGGTTGCGTAACAGTGTAGTATACATCTGGAAGCAGGTAGTGTACATCTGGGAGTAGGAATGTTGTCCCTATCAATGTATGATGGATAATGAATGATGCAGTCTGGAGAGCTGGAAGGAGCAATGACTTCATATTAATGGATCTCATCAGCTTTTCCTGTCTGAGAGTAGGCAGTAAAAGAGAGGGCAGATCTCTGCTAGATTTGAGGCAGTGGGTATGCATCTGCTACCAGTGATCAAAAATTGAAAGTACATTAATTTAGACAGTGGGATAGAAATTAGTAATAGTTATGGTAATTAGCAGCTAAAGAAGTATGAATTTACATAGTGATTTTAAAATCAACCAAGCAGCATACTCTAACTAAGCCATACGCTTGATAGAAGAATTAATTAGGTGGAACTTTATGATCTGTTTTGCACAGAAAATCAGATATCCAGCAGTACAGAGAGAAAGAGGAGATCACTTCTGGTTCTGCAGTTTCAGCTTATGAACATACTGTTTCAGTCATTGCCTGGCAATTCTCTTCTATCTGTCCAACACTCCAAGTAGTAATGTGTTTGTGTGTTTGGAAGGTCCTTTTTTCTCTCACTGGAAAAAGTTTAGCTCATCTGATTAAAAATATTATTGCTTCTTAAAAATCTCATCTTGCTCTAAATTAGCCAGACAAGATGCTTCCATTTCAGATATTCACTTTCTGTACTGTGCAGACAGAAGTGAAATGTTCCGATTTCTCAGCGGGTTCTGCTCGCGCACATTTCTACACTCCTGACAAATCTTAATGATGTGCGGAGGTCTGTATGTTTGGATCTTGACATTAAACCAAAACTTTCTACTAATAGTGTGTGCTGGAATCACTTAAAGAATCTTACAGAGACTTGACTGGAAAATTGTGAGGGTTTAGTCATTATATTCATTTGCGTGTGCTGTTCCGTCTGATGCAGTATGCTTTTCTGCTGAAGGGTGCGCTAAATGTAAACTACCATTTCAGAGAGAATACATTAACCAGAGTCTTAGACATGTTGCTATGGTGTGAAAAATATTTAGTTTTACTAGCAATCTTTGTTCATTTTGTTAAATGTATTTTTAGGAAACAATCTTAACAGGACGGATTTAAAATGATATATATAAAATGTTGATGTGTTTTGTCAAAACAAGGAGAAAAAAAATGAAATAAAATTTCCTTTAGGTTAGTTGCAATTAATATAGGTCTGACAGTTTCCCTGCATATCTTCATATACTGTAAAAGTTCAAAATATTTTAATCTTAAAAGAAACAGAACAAAAATCTCACAAATCTTAAATCTGAAAAACAAAGCCAGAATACCTGATAAAACTCGTGAGAGCTGTCAAGATTTACAAATCTAGTGTTCTATTAAATGTCCAGTAGAACAGGTGAACTTTACAGGCTGTTTTCCAAGATGCTAATTCAATTATTTCACTTTCCCCACCTTAGAATTTATCACTTAAAACGTCTACTGTCTCATTTAGACATGAGAGCTATTGCCTTAAGCACCTAAATAGATACTGGGTTTTGTGCATCACAAAAGGAAAGTGTATTTCAAACAGAAAAGGATCAGACTGTTTAAAGTTTTACATACTGGCTTTATCCTGTGAAATAGCTTTTTAAGAAAACAGTTATTAATGAGTGAAGAAAACAACTGTGCATATAAACATTCTTGTTCTAAGTTCACTGAAAATAACTTTACACAGAACTGTAACTATGGTGCATTTAGTTTTGTGTGCTAATACTTCTTTTGCATCACATTGTTGATCTTTATTTCAGACAATAAAAACCAAGCTTGAGAATACAGAGTACCACCATGATTTGTTCCTCTTCTGCTTTTGTCTCTGCTACCTTTTTCTCAGGAAACTTCACCCCTTCTTCATGGCATTTCTCTCTCTGTTTGGTTCAAGGGCTTCTGTATTAGTCAGCCTGGCTCTGGCTAGGGTGTTAGTGCTTGAACCTTTTGTGTGTTGCCATCGCTGATGTCAAATGACTGATTATCAATATAAGTCCAAAGCTGCAAGTAAAATGCTGTCTCTGAAATTATTCTGGAAAATAACTGAAAAGCAGTATAACTACTTGCATTCAGAAGGAATCATGATACATCTCTTCCTGTCTCCACACTTGTTTAAAAATCTATATGAAATTAAATATTAACTTGCAGGACTATAAATAAGGACAGGAGTTGCAAATGGCATAGGTATAATGGACTGTAATTAGGCTAATGCTCGTATGTGCATACCTGCAGTAAATATGTATCTAAAGTCACATTTAATAGCAGAAGAATATAATCAAATGCTGCAACAGCATTCAGAGGGTAAACATGCATCTCCTGTAATGTTCTATTTACCTTGGAAAGTTGTTTGCAAGTAAGAAAATGTAATAAAGCTGCACCATATAAGATAAGTAATGAGGAAAATGAATTAATCTGTATTTACAAACCTCCTGTTGAAGCTTGGGTATATAGGCCCAAGGAGTGTGATTCCTGCACTTTAAAATTTCATACAGAAATTTGGGTTTCTTCAGTAAAACATTGAATT
Source organism: Anser brachyrhynchus (assembly GCF_964034855.1). NCBI lineage: Eukaryota > Metazoa > Chordata > Aves > Anseriformes > Anatidae > Anser > Anser brachyrhynchus. The sequence continues at coordinate 26,387,665 of NC_137699.1, read as the reverse complement.
CATTTGAGGTATGGTTTCAAATCTCCTTTGGAACAGGAAAGGAAAGGGTTCTAAAAATGAATTATCAAATAGTAACCTTTCTGTCAAAGATAAGCTGCATTATAACAAGAAAATAAAATAGCAAGGTTGGCAGTATAAGCTGCCAGGCTGTGAACAGACAAGAGGAGTGGGGTTTGTTAGCAACTTTCACAATAGCATAACTCATGGGGGTAGTGTCAGTGACAGGTTTATAGGAATTCATGGTGTTGATACATGGTTGCACTGTCAGGATGATTCCTGTAAATGCTACTGGTGGGTTCTGGTGAGCAAATAGTTAGTAATTTACTGTTATCAACATTAAACTATTTCTGGTTTTGCGTTTACTTTAAAAATGATGCTTAAAAAATTCCAAATCCAGTCTGATTGACACTGAAATGCTCTTTACATGAAAGTTTGTTTATGGGCAGTGATTCTTTTGACAGATTTACAAGTGTCTGTGGAGTTTTAAAAGACTATTGCCCAATAGGCATTAAGTGAGAGACATTCTATTTTGTAAATATTTTCACTTATATTGGGGATTTTTAAAGAACTTTTTGAGCCAAATACTGCATTAAATCTGAAGACAGTGGCAAACTGATAATCAGCAGTTTCCAGCTTTGTTCTAATGTTTTGCTAATGGTTTCCATTTCTGTGGCCAAGATTTGCAGTGGGTGAAGCATGATGTACATCCAAAAATTTGTAAGGGCTTTCAAATATTGTTACACACTCATATTTTCTTTTTTTGCAATAGCTCATTTAGAAATAAACAATTTTCAAAGTAGTATTTTACATTTAATTTGACTAACATATAATGCATACCAAGAAAATGACCCAAAGGTTTAGTACAGTAATGGAGAATTTGCATCTGCTTGAGCTCATTAATGCTGAAGCAGGTTGTTTAGTTCCTCAAATGATTAATTTGGAATAAGGTGGTGAGAGAGGAAGTGTACATTTGGTATGATATGTTAGCTATCAAATTCCTCAGAATTTCTTCAGATTCTTCAAAATTTCAGATTTCTTTTTCTCAGAAAGAAAATTTTCAGAATGTATGTCAAAGAAGGAATGTTTATTAGGATCCTTACTTCAGAATAATTCTAATAAAAAACCTTGCTAAAATAATTTTCCTTTTAAATCAGAGCAAGGAATGGAGCAGAACTTTTCAGTTTTAATTTCTTTATATAATGTTTTGCTTGAGTTGGTAGATTTTTTTTTTTAATATTAGTATATTTCAAGTAAACTTGTGAATAAACATTAAGAAAGTATTATTGAGCTTAATAACATGAAGTTCAGTAAATGGTAGGTACCAGAAACCTTCATGTTATGTTGTGTGGAACTGAGGCATGTCATAGAGTTGTATGGTAGCCTTTCACATATTGCAAATCGGGGTTGATCAGCTGACTTTAATATATAGAATACAACTGCCATTTTATTCAAAATCCTTGATTTAACTGGATCATGAAAATCATCTTCCTTTTCTGAGTGTCTTTACTTGTATCTGATTTGTAATTCCTTTGAACACACTTTTACTATTCTTTTCCATATCTTATCTATCCCTGGGCAAGTTTAATGAAGTTCCAAGCTTCAGCAGCCTGGAAGATACATCTCGTTGGTAGTCCTAGACATCACTTTATTATAAATTTTGGAGAAAGAATCATTATTCTGCATTGGACACTTAATTATTGAAGGGGATACTGAAATAGAATGGAGACATTTGAGCAGGAATACATCATTTTTAAGACTGCAGTTCAAGCTGAAGTTAATATTGCCTTCAGCCACTTACTCCATATCTATGCTCTGTCTTATTTTTAGCTTTAGCAAGTAAATAAATTAAAGTTTTATTCAAATATTTCAGTGCAGTTGAGTTTAAACAGACCTAGTCAACCTTCAGTTGTCCAGAAAAATATTTTTATTTTCCTTTATAGAACAGAACTATATATATATGTCTTTGAGTGAAGTGTAACCTAAACTCAGAGTCAACTAAGGGAGGACTAAGCAGTACAGGGCAAAGACGTTGCTCCTGTGATTTTCACCTCATCACCATTGTCCTTGATTGCCTTAGCTCAAATCTAAAACTTTCTTAAGGCCCTTCAGTCTATTTTTACAGCTATCTAAAGAACTTTGGGAATTTGACGAGTAGATTTTTGTTCCAGATAGGTAGTTTTTGTCTAAGTAAATATCTTCATCAGAGACTCATTTAAGGTGTGTTTTTTGTTGTTGTTTATTTATTTATGTATTTATTTTTTAAGGCTTTCCAATAATGTAATTTCGTAGAGTCTTCCAGCATTTACTTGACTTCTTTTGTCTCTTTCAGTTTCATTGCCTTAAGATGACTTAAGCAATGCTAACTGGCATTTCATCTCATTTTGTCTGATCTCAAAGTTAGAGTTTTAATCAGCGCCCAGGACCGACTTGTTCTATGTTATGTGTCCCATTTGATCTTCTCTGATGTGCCTTTCCTTTTACTCATTCTCTCTCCTCACTCCAAATGTTGATCCTCTTGTTAAGGATGTTAAGATTCTACTAAAGAATTCACCACCCAAATCAGCTTCTCTGTACACTGGCACTTCTACTTTTCAGTATTTTTCTTTAGCTTTTTTCATCTGAGTATGGTTAATGTTAGTTGTCTTTATTCAAAAAAATATTTTTTATTGAAGGGGTTTTATGTGTGCTTTCTTTCTAATTTAGAAACAATTGGTCCTAGTCTTGGTCACTTAATTATTTCCATGGCACATATCCAATTAACTGTTCTAATAATCTTGGGTTGTTAATGCTTGTAGGAAGAATCAAGGAGGCTAGAGTAATCAAGACAATACATTAGTAGCTCTAAGTTTGCAAAAACACCTTTCTAGAGTATGTTAGGGTATGTTTTGATGCTACTGTAGTTACAAGCTTATTATTATATATATATATATTCATATCTGTTTCTCTGTAGATTTTTACAAATTTATTTGTATAAGGTTATTCTAAAATAATGACTGGCTTGCAGTCATTAATACAATCATCAGCCTTAGGTGATTATATTAATCATGTGCATTCTATAGTCACTATATCAAACGCAACAATATAATGTGTATTAATACTTTAACCCTTTTGTCATTTTATATTGCTTTGGAATAATTTCTCAATATTACCTTATATACTTTTTGTGGATTTTTTTAAGCATGACAAAAATTAGTCACAGACCTGTAGCTGCTACTTTGTGTAAAATTTCAGCTGGAAATTGAAGTAGCATCTCAGTTATTTTGCTAGATTTTTTTTTTCTATAGAATTCCAATGTTCCTGTCTTATTCTGAAGTTTTACAGTTTGCTTGAGTAGATATAGAAAACTCCTCCTAATTCTACAAACTGTAAGTCCTGGTGGCCCAAAAGTACCATAGGCAATAACAGTAAGCAACACAATTTAAGTTGTACTATAAAATGTATGCATGTGTTTTCAACCTTCCATTACATGTTAATTTAAAATTCTCAGTTTCTATTTCCACAGTTTTGTATTAATTTTTGCTGGAATAAGTTGACTTATATAGTGGTGGCAGCAATATGGTGTGAAAATATTTCATGCAGCCAAACTTTAACTATCAGGTTTAACTCCAAAATAAATTTCTATCTAAATTTAGCCGCATAGGAATTAAGAGTTGTGGAAAAAAAATCATATAGTATTTAATAAAATCAGTTGCTAAATGGAAGGTAATTGCATTTTGATTTCCAAAAGTGTAATTTCATCTTTAATGTGGAACGTTAGAACCTTCAAAGTTTGACAGAAGTTCTAGGTAATGTTAAAATTAATTGGCAAACAACCTGAAGTTTTTAGAAATTGACATGGCATCAGGTCTTAAAGTAACAGACTAAACAGTAAACAAATTATAAGTTATGTAAGTTAACTTTCTTCTTATAGACTTCTACTATTTCATGTCATGGCCTATAATTTGAATACTTAAGTAAAGCTAAATTCCTGCATCTGTGTTAGAAAAATGCTTGAGTACACATGCCTGGTATTGATGGATTAAAATCAGTCCAGATAGAAGGCATGCTCCAGTCACCACAGAACAAAGCTTTGGGCTATAAATATTGTCTAGAATTTGTGTGTGTGGCAAGCTGTGATAGCAGCAAGTCTCAGCTCAGAGCTGGAGTATTGAGACAAACAAATCATTACTAAAGACAAATTCCACTCTTTAAACACATACAGAGTTTTCTAATTGGTATACTAGACTATTGACACTTCAGTATTTTTTATTATAATGTAATTGCTTTTATATTATAATATTATAATAATATTATAATGTAAATTGACTATTTATTTTAATTCACTCTAAAGTATGCGTAGGTGACTAATTTGGATGTAGGCTTCTACAGCGTTGACATCTACTTCTTTCTAACATCTAACGTCTTTCAAATTCTTTTTATAGCCTCTGAAAAGCAGATGAAGTTAGTTTGCAGAGAGTCTTCAGAAGAGCATCTCCAGCCCTTCAAGGAGAAACTAGAAGAATTCTTCCAAAAAGGTAAGCACATTTGAAGAAAAATATTGGTAAATAGCATAGTGTTTTACAAGGTGTTCTATACATAATGTATGCTGCATTAAATACCTGTTCCCTCTAAAATTTCATACTATCTGCTATGGATTATGTTCTTAATACACTAAATATATGTGTTAAAAGTAATGGATATGCGGATCTTGGAATTCACTTGTCAAAGATGATTGTTTTCTCTTATCTCACATATTTCTTACTGATTATATTGTGCTTTTGTTCTTTATCATTATTGTAGGTAAAATGAAAACGATATTTATCACAGACCAAATTTTTCAGATAGAATATAAATCTTAAAGTCTATAAAAGGCTAGAATGAAAAGTACCCTTCTAGAGAAGGTACATGTACATACATGAAGTAATGCTGTTTTGTATTAATGGTGTGGGCCTATTAGCTGACTAATTCAGATTTAAATTCAGATTTAAGATTTTTGCCTTGCGTGAGACAGAAACAGACATAAGGAAGTAACCTGTGAGGGTAGAGTCTAGAGATAAAAGAGATGAGGTCTGAGGGTGCAATTTGATGATCAGTACAAGCCATGTAAATGCATGTTGCTGATGTTGAAAATAGCAGTCTTGCTCTCTCCTGTTTTCCTACACTATATATTACCAACAGTGCTGCATGTGCCAGCACTGGGGTCTCTCGAGCTGTGGAACAGGTAAGGGAACAGATTTTTCTTCCCCAGGTTGTAGGGAGTACGTATAGTCTGTTAGAATAAACAAAGTATTTCTGATGACTATATTGAGAATTCTTAAGGATTAAATATTACCAAGGTACTATTATTTCTCCCAGAAATTGTGAACAATTTAACAATTTGCTGTTTGAGAAGTCAAGTGAACTATCTGAATCTACTATTCCAGGCAGAATGCGTACTTACTATTAGTTACATTCAAATTGTTGTAATACTTTATGAATTAGCTTAATCCATTTTATAAAGATCCTTGTAGTGCTTTTTTAATAACTTTATTTCATGAGGTTATCTTATATTATTTGCGAAGTGAAAACAGGATGCTTTAAAAGTAATAGTCCTTGTTAAGTTGTACTGTTGAATAAACTATTATTCTTCACCCTTCTCCCTGCCAATGGAGCTTAATAGATATATTTTATTTTAAATTTATTGGACACTATTAAAGCTGCACATTTCTTGCCACAGAACTTGTGAAACAAAAAAAAAAAAAATAAAGAGGAAATCTTTGTGTCACAGCAGGACAGTTATCTTTCCCAATTATTTAACTGGAAATTTTTACTGTCAGCTTAACTATAATGCCAAGATTGAGGTAATGCTTTGTACATTTCTGCAGTATCTTTACGATCTCCAGTATGCTGCTCGTCACAGTGTTGTCGCTAAAAAATTGGTGTGTTATCAACACTGTTTGGGTCACAGGTCCAAAGCACCATATGAGCTGCTATAAAGAAAATCCCAGACAAAACCAAGGAATAGCAAATGCATGTCACCACAGTTCTAAACAATAAAGGTAACACAGTACCTGGTTTCTTCTGCAAAGCTGAACTACGCTGCTTTATGATGAGTGGGACTTGATAAAATTACTGAGCTGATCTTGGGAAAAGATTAGTTCTGTTTTTGAAGAAATTAGGAAATAATAATTGTAAAACAAAAAAACATGTTCCTCACAAGATTTACTATCTTTGTACAGATACATACAGAATTAGAATTTATCCTTATCAGTGTAACAGAAAATGTTACCCTTATGTCTGTGAATAATGTATATTTTTAAGAGAGGATACATTCCTGCACGATGTCCCGGGACACTGAGGTCTATTAAATTTATTGGACTATTAATAATATTGGACTAGTAAACTATTAAATTTATCAGACACTTTTTAGTGTTTTCCTGTTTGTATTCTGGGAAGAGCAAAACCACATTCATTAAGTGTCCACTTTCTTTTTATTTTCTCTTGTTTACCTTTTACTTTATAATATTGTTTTATGCTATACATATTTTAATTTTGTCTAAAATAATTTCTCATCTTCTGACAGTTGTTTTATCTACCTTTTTCTGAGATGAGTTGTCAGTAGACACTCATAATATTTAAAGTGGTAAATTAGGCTGTGCTGTTGCATGTTGCCATCACACACTCATCCATTTTTAAAAACAATGTATTTTGCCTATTACAATGCTCTGAATATCACACATTTATTGAACTGCCTGTGTTGGCATCTAGGACTTCACTTTATTACTTTCAACTAAATGAGAACTTCATCAGAGTGAAACAAGAAGTCGAGTTATTCAGTGACACTTGTCATTTTTTAGCTTTCTTTGGGTTCTTCATTTTTTCATTAAAACGTGTGCTGTGGAATTCGAGGAACTTTTTTATAGTAAAAGGAATACAGCCTTTACTTCTGATGTATTGCAGTGAAGTTTTTGATTGTACTTAGTTTCTACAAGAAATTGTTCCACAGGTTGAGCTAGCAACTGAGAAAACAAAGCATAAGTGATTTGATCAAGGCTACACAGAAAAATAACTCAGAACATGAGTATCTCAATGTCCTGGTCACTGCTGTATTAATGTGGCTGCTTGTTTTGCTTTCTAACTACATTGGCATGTGGTTTGCTGTAGCAGGTAATTATTCTGAACTAAAGGGATTTGAATTTTGATCTTTTAGATAACTTGCTATCAGTTTTTTATGATTTACTGCTTCTTCCTCAACAGTCAGTGGACCAAAAGTTAATTTTGTAGTTTTATTTTTAAAATCGGCTTTAGTATTTTAAACAAAAATAAAACCAAAAACACTGACTTCACATATTGTACTAGCAATTTTCTTCTTCTTTCTTTGTTCATCTTTTAACATTGGATGGCTTTTTCCTCTGTCGTAGGCATGTAAATTTCATAGGTCTATGCCTCAGTCATAGGCTTAGGTAAATTTGCTGTTTCAGTTGTTTCATTGCCTCTTTCTTTCACTGGGCCTCTGTGGATTTTTCTCTTCCTTTCTTTTTGTGTCTGTAAGCATTATGTCAATAAGTCAAACCACTAGAATCAACTATGTTTGTCAATACATTTGATTGGCTGTAAATGTTCAGCCATGAACACTTTCAGATCTACTGTGAGTACACATCAGTAAAAGCAACAAAATCTGCTGTAGATGAGCAGCCACTTTAGTACCTATACTTCTCATACAAGCTTTTTTATAGCAAATAGTAATTTCTGGTAGGCTAAACGAGGCTCTATTAGACCTTAATTTCAGTCACTTTTACCTGAATGAGTTTTAGCTTGACATTAAGATAGAGTCGGAAATATCCTCTGTGCAGCTCTTCTACTCTGTGCCTGAGATTTGTTGACAATTCCTATTTGCTCATTTCATACAAGTTGTGATCAGTAGTGAAAATCAGTGTGTTCCTGCATGTCTGGTCTCTTTTCTGAGAACTGATGAGCGGTTTCAATTGCTACACATGCAGACACATAGATAACCATTACTATTACGTTTGATATTATAAATAAATAACGGGCCTACAACTTTAAAGAGCAGCTCAAATATAGTTGTTTTGAAGTTCCATATCAGTTTTTCTGTCAAATTTTAAGATACCAGACTGCATTGAACGGGCAATAGTCTGTCAAGGCAGGTAAGAAATGGCAACACCGGGAACCATTGTTCATTCTAACATTTTTACAAGTTGTAGGGATTCATTTTGATTATTTTTTTTTTGCATGCACCTAATTTAAAATAAAATCCTGTATTCAAATCTTCACATTCAAAACAAATATTTTTAGTATGTATTTGTACACCAGTCTATATGCTCTTTCAGCTTCTGTGATTCACTGGGATGGTATAGGGTTTTTCCTAGGAAAGAAACTATATAAGATAGCACAAGCAGACACTTACAAAAATAGACAAATGTCAACAAAGAGACAAAAAAAAATCAATCTCAAAAGTTTCAGAGTTCAACACTAAGCATGGAGAATCACACTGTTCTGTCTGTCTCTCTATGCTTTCCATTGATGTCTTTGTTATACTTGCCCTCAGTTTGTACTCATTTTCATTAGAATTTGCAGGTACAAAGTCCTGAGAGCTCCAGACACTGTTTGTCCGTCAGTCACCTACTTGGATTGAATCTTTATAATTGGTGGGTGGTACTTGGTGTGCTATTAGAAGGGAAATCCTATAAAACTGTACACTGGAGATATGTAAAAATAACAGACAACCATCTTGATTTATGCTATTGAAATAGGTATTGGACAAATTTCAAAAAGTTCAGAGGTTGAGTTCAGATAAGTGTCTGGAAACTCAGCTGCTTCTCCAAAATTAGGAGTTAACTGATAATACTGAGCATCCGTTAAGCATCTGCTTTCAGTTTTGTTTGTTTAAAAAAGAGTTGAGGCTGGTTTAAGCAAATGTATGAAAAATTTCTGTTATCTTACTGCCAGCTCACAGCAAGTATCCAAAGCTCAGATGCTTTTCTGAAACTTCTGGCTTGAAAATAGGGCTGGAACACATAGATACTCAGGTTTTTCTCAGATGCACAATTTCCCATCATTTCTTCTCAAAGCTAAATGGGAAATACTGTAGGGGGGGGAAAAAAAAAAAAAAAGCAACAGATTGATTTGCTTTAACAGAGCTGTTTAAATTTCCTAATTACAATTAATACTAATTAAATATAATACTTGCTGTGTTGTAATAAAAAAACACACAGTGTTATGGAGACTGACATTCTAAAATGCTAGAGGGGATAAACTGTACTTCTGCTGATGATGTCAGTGCTGTTTTGTGTAACTGGATGTAACATAGCCTATTGCCTTCAACAGAGAATTAGGTGCCAGAACCTTTAGGTTCTATTCCCAGTTTAGCTACTTGACATGTTATGCTAGAAGAGTTGGTTAATCTCTTTTTCAGAGAGCCTCACTTTTCCGGTACATAGAGTGTAAAATAATGATTCTTGCTCTTTTTTGTAATGAAGGATAATCTTTGTCAAGTGTCGTGTGATTCTCACAAGAAAGACATCATTTTTAAACTGTGTTAATACTTCATTAGCTGTATTTGATATTCCCATGCTATTTTAAAAGGGCTTAAATTACTCTAAAAGTGGAAATAATCATTAACATATTTTTATCCATACAATTAAATCTATTAGTTTTCCTACAGTATAGAGACCTAAGAATTACAATAAATTACTATACACTTACTGTATTTCCAGTGGAATTACTGCATGCTGTTTTCAGAAATACATTCGCAGTATTTTCTATTTAAATTGCCATGATTTGCAAAAATAACATTGAAATCTTGATATTAGTAGTTGGTTTGGAATGCACATTAATTTATGAAATTTGTACTCTGAATTGATTAGAAAAAAAACAACTCTTCTTTGGATACCAAATTATGACCAAAAATAATCAAAATCATTAGCTGTATGTGAGAAAGATGCAAAATAACTCTGTTTTGAAAAGGAGAAAAGAAAAGGTTTTGTTATTACAGCTATGAAACTCACTAGAAAGGGTGCTGGCCATCAGCCATTGTTTTTACTTTTTCATGACACTTTTTATTCTCTTCCTGCATTCTCTCAAGTATAATGTGAGCCAGAAAATAGACGACATACAGGAGTGGGTGACTAGCTTTAACAAAATCTATTTTTCATTTTACCCTTTGACTATCTCATATTTTTTGTCTGTTGTCATAAATATGGAAATGCATAACACATTCATCCAGGATCTTGCAAAATCTGGTCAAATTCCCCTTCATTGGTTCCAGGTCAGAAAGCATGTAAGAACTCTAATCTGGGCTGCATATCCTCCCTTGTATTCTGGAATGTGCAAATCATAAAGTCTGTAGTCTTAGTAGCAGTTAGCATAGGAAGTGCATAGCTGCCTCTTTTCATTTCTCCAAGAATAAAGCATCTTGGTGATGGAGACTGTGCTATTACAGGAATTCATTTAGTTTACAACAGAGTCTGGGAAGCAAGTAGTCTGATGTCAAGACAGAACAGTTTCTGAAAATCATTAATAGTGGGAAGGAACACTATTTAGGAAAGGCACAAGATACGCTGAAGTGCCCAAGGTAACAAACAAGATGGAGAAGGAGGGATTTGTCAAATAGAGTAGATCTATTGAGACCAATCCCATGGTAGAAGAAGTTGTCCTGTGTTTAGAATTTTAGCCTGGCACTTGGAAGTAACATTGGTTAAGTTCATTGCTTTGCTACAATTGCTGTTCATCTATATTATACTACATAAAAGATGAATACTGTTCAGTCATGGTACTGTACAATAGAAAAATAGAGTCATAGACCAAGTGAGTCACTGCAGTGCTACGTCAGGAGGTAGGTAGTACATTTTTCAGGCAAGGTTAGCAACCACATGAAAAATGTCAGTAAATCTGATTTTTACTGCTAAGTGATTTCTTAATAATATTAGCCAGGCTGCAGTAGCTACCTGGGCATGCATCCAATCTGTTGTGCTTTTTAATGTATTTCTGCTGCAGAACAGGAGCTTTGATCCACATCTCCTGATTTGCCTGTTTGAATGCACCATAGAGGATTGTTGAGGTAATCCAGTGGGAAAGAAAATAAGAAATAAGTTCTATTAAGGCTAGCCCCCTTCATTTGTATGTTAACTGCCTTCCACTTTATATTATTCTTGGGGGAATACACTGAGAAATTAAGAAATGTCATGAAAAAACAGTATTCAAGTGCACTGGCCAGAAACTCTGATCAGAACTCCTCTATTCTTTGACATGAGAATGAGGAGGATAAAGAGGAGTGCTTGTCTGTTTCTGTAACAGACCTGGCTGCCAAAACAGGCAGATACCTCCTGACCCTTTCAAATATCTGAAGCAGTATCGTGTGAATTGCTTGATCTAGGTCACTGCAACTACATAAAGAATTGTTACTTCCTTTCTGGTGCATATCTCTTGTGTTTGTGATTTATTCTTTATCTACTAGCAGCCGTTGTATTAACCCAAGGTGAGCATCCTTCCTTCCTTAGTTTATAGCCCCTGTGTACATATCTTGATTTGTAAGATGATGATAATATCTTATATTAAGGCAAAAAAAAAAAAAGTCCACTCAAAACTCTATTACTTTTCAATCAAAGCAGCATATAAAATAGGATGTCAACATAAGAATACTCAAGACAGTATTATTAATACCATTTTCACAATATAGTATTTCACGTTTCTCTTACTATTAACTGGATGTACCTTTATAAATTTTAATACAGTCAAAAATTAAAAAGAAATTTACATTGCCATTTATTTCCTTTAATAATCTGACAGCATTATATTGGTTTTAAACCAGATGTAGAAATTATGTTTTAACTCCTTATTCATAGTAGTTTGGTAGATCTTTCTTGTAATGACTTCCCAAAATGTCCAAAACCCCTGAAAAATATTTAAACTTCTTGCTTCTCTACAACAAAAATATAACCTTTCTCCCCAAGAGGTAAATCCACAGAAACAAAGTTAACATGAAATCTTAGAAAAAAATATTCTAAAACAGTATATGAAACTAAGACACATACTTGTTTTTCACTAGTGTTGTATTCCTCTACCTTAACCAACATACTGGGTTATGACACTTGTGTTTCATTTTCTTTGTAAAGCTCTTGAACCTTTTAATGCTGAATAAGTTAAGCAAAAAAATCAAAATCAATTCTTAAGGAACATTGGATTTCAGTCACAATTGCCTTTTAATTTATGGTGTATAAAAAACCGCAGAAGAGCAATAGCACTTACAAGCATCTTATAGTTGCCCTGATTTTCTGTTACCTGCAATTATGAAGCTGCTTTTGCCAAACAAATACCATATATTTGTAAAGATAACCAGTTCGACAAGGCATCAGGCTCTCTTGCAGAATCTGTGACTGTCTACTCTGCGTATCAAATACTGATTCTTCCTTTTGTGAATAAACTGTACAAATATGAAGACTTTCAGCTTCAAAGCTGTATTTTCTGTTCGACTTATCATAACTCTTTTTCCCCTTCATTTGTTTTCTCTGAGATGTTTTATTATCTCTGCCACACATATGCAGTTCTCACATTAAACAGTGTGGGAGGATATTTACGTCCAGTGTCAAACATGAAAAATATGTCATACTTCCTTGCAGTGATAATGTTTGCTTATAACTTTTCATCCTTCCCAGCAATGACATTACAGACCCTGCAAAGTTTGTGTTTAGATGTGGAACATTGTTTTATATGCCAGCAGCAGAATTACTTTAATCTTTCAAACTGTTTGTGACAGTCGTAACTGTTTTCATCACTCAAAGATCGTTGTATTTAAACAGATGAAAGAGTGATTTACATAAATTGGCATGAGTCTGCAAAGCACAGATCCTTATTGCTGTGGTACTCTGAGATTTTAGAGTTGGACAATAGCCTCAGTCCGTAAGACACCAAATAAGGTGTCCTGGAATGTGATTGCATCCATATGCCTCTAACAAATGCAATATTGACAGTGAGCTGATTCAAAGAAGAAGAATTTCCTCTGAAATGAATGTTTCCTCCTACACTACCAAAAGAATTACCAGCATCAAAGTCCTGAAAATTGATGTTAATTAAAAATATGACTTCACAGGAAACTTTCGATTGATTATTTTTGAGACAGTTTTACATCACACTGCTACAATCAGTTTCACTATAATCATAACTTACTTCAAAATTGGAGGGCTAAACGCCATTGCAGTGTGTAATATGTAATTTAGAAGTGTTTATAATAACAAGTACAGTATCATCCTCTCCTAGAAGACAAGGAAAGAATCTTTCAGAGGAAACAGTTCCTTCCAGATCCTTTTCAGTTTGATTATGTGTTATACTGAATTACTGTGGATGCCACAGTCATTAGCACTTCATGATAGAGGAGGATTTCCTATTAATTACAATTGAGTGGCATGATGAATATTAGTGTTAATACCCTTGATTTAATACAAAAAACTGTGATGTATGTGATTGTTATAAAATGTATACCTAGAATCACTGATTCCTTTACATAATTGTTATCAGCTTGTCTGGAATCTAATATTTTAAATTCTCATCAAACCCCTTATTTTCAATTCAATTAGTGTAGATTTCTTCCAGTGCTTGTATCATAGGCATATAGGTAAACCAAATCTCAGGTTATATTTTAGTTTTCCATGGACTCTTCTAGTCCAACTGCTTTCTTCTTTACTACGTTATAATGAATTTTCTGCATGATTTCATATCTTTTCATGTCGTTATTGTCTGCACTGCAGTGTCACTCCATTAGCATGCAGTTTATCTCGATTTGTTCTGCTATTTACATTCTTGTCTTATCCTATTTGTGCTGGTATTGAAAGTCAGTGAACTAATATAACTTAAATGCCTGTGAAAACTTTCCTTGGTGGGAAATACAGATACTTACTGATTAATTATTTTAGATTATATATCCTATGTAAGCAGTTTACTCATAGATGGAAAAAATTACTATGAGGAAAAGAGCAGAGTCAATAAATGGAAAGGATAGGATAGAAGACATTAATGCGTTTATTTAAATAATGAACGGCCCAAACACTCTCAAATGCCAATAATACTCACTGGTAACCTTCACCTTATGTTTGCCCCATATCCTCTTTTATTTCACACTGTAATCTTTGGATTAAGCTTGAAAATACCCTTCCCTGCTACTGTAACACAAACTAATTAGGACAATAACATGCTTAATCTGATATGCACTTATGTAGAATTTCTCTGTAGACTTCTGTAGTTTTAGTATGTTGATCATTTTTCTCAATCACGTTTCATACCTTTGCAAACACATCAATATCCTGTTCTAACGCTTTTGCATGATTAATACAAATACTCGTTGCTGAAAATTTCAGCAGGAAATTGCAGCTCTCTGGATTAGAATCTCTTCTGTTGTAAACTGTGTTTTTCTTTGTTAAGCAATGATAACAGGTAACATCTGTAGGCCAGACATGAAATAGACGTCAGAACGAGGCTTCTTTCTAAGACGAGAAGACAAATTAATTTGACACCCAAACTTTTTAAGCAGGGTTTAGCAAGACCATTTGTTTTGAGAACAAAATTAACAGTCTCTATGTTCATAAGCAATTCTCAGAAATTTGAAGCTAGTTGAAAGACAAAGTACCAGATTACTATTAAACTATCAAAATTGGAGAATGAAGGAGTAAAAACATGTGAATGATACAGTGTTTTAAGATTAGAACTGAAATAGAAGACAGACTTCTAATAAATGCAAGAAAAGTCTGATTTTAGGTCACTTCTTTGCAACTTCTATTGTAATATCTTTGTGCCTAAATACTTCGGGTGCCAGGGCAAAATATTTAGAAAGGTACCATTGCAATTTCACTGCCTTTGTCCTGTGAAGAGCAGTTACAGTGTTGCTTTGTGGACATCTTAGCCAATGTGGAGAAATCAGTAGTCTTCTTTTTTTCTTAGTATATGAATTGATTGAAACAGCTCTGCTATCATGACATATACATAATTTTGTAAGTCTGTTTTTCCTTGTCCTAATGGAGAAATAAATGAAGAGAAACTAAGTTAATTATGACTGGGTTATTACATCAGGATGAGTTTAGATACAAATGATACTGGTTGTGTTAATTATCATTCCCAGAAATAGTTTTTTGTCTATTACTAGTTAAGATTGTAGCTGAAGTTTTATTTGACTACCATTTTGATTCAGCTATCAACTATTAACCCCTTCTACTTGTAGAAAATTGCAATTATCTCATTTTTATGATTTCAGTTAAATTTATCATATATTTCTATTCTTCTCTCTGTCTTTTGCATCAACCTACTATTATTATTGTGTAAAAGCAACTTGTAAGAGACAGAAGGTACCTAATAAACAGTAAGGTAGTAATAAAGGCCCAGAGGTACACCTACAAGGTACATTCCCTGGTCCTGTTATGTAATATTCATTTCCTTTTACATGAGGGTGAACATGAACAATGTAGAAATATTTACATACACTCTGAGGTAAAAAAAAAAAAAAAAAAAGATACATAGAGGTCAACAGAAAATAAACAAGCTTAAAAATAGATCAGGTAGATGTAAAAATAATTCTTTTTATTTTCCCATTTTTAAATTAAGCAAACACAAGAATTTTTCTCTTGCATACTGTTCTCATTTCTCTCATCATGTTAAGTGTAGTAGGAGCCATAAAATGGCCCAACTGGTATGTGTCATGCATACTTTACTTTTCCCTTCATCCTTTCCCCATAAGGAGAATAGTTTGCTTAATTTTTTATTTAGAAGTTTAGATGTTCTTTTTATATATATATATATATTCTTATTTAGTATATATTTATTTAGTATATATTCTATATATTATGTTTATCATAAAGAAGGCAAGTTCAGCAATATATATGCCTTGTACTGGGAAGCAGGTTGTTGTTTCTTGTAAAAACATCAATTTAAAAGAATCCTAACAAAAGAATCTTTAAAACAAGAAGCCTAAAATACGCTATTTACTGCTGTGTTTTATTTGTGGCAAGAAGGAGAAATATTTCAGGTCTAAATTTGCTTCCTTTTTTTTACATTTTGTTTCAAATTACAGGTCTTTAAAACTAATAGCTAGCTGAATTTTCCCACTTAAATCTAAGATGTAGAATAACCTTGCGTTAAAAGCAAGAGTTAAATGCATTGGTAGTATGAAATCATTTGATATATCTTCATGATCTTGAAAGGGAAATTACTACTTTTTTGTTTAGAAAATCATTTAGCTTATGTACATACATTCTACACAAATACTTGTGATTATAGTATTTTTAACCACCTATCATAAGTATTTGTGTAGAATGAATGTAGTCCAACAGTTATTTTTTTCTACTGACATGTTCTTTAAGTAGAAGTTAAATTAGATATACATGAATTTTCACAAAACATAGGTGATTTAAACAGAATTTCTCAGAATTTCTTTATTTTGTGCGTGTGATGTTTGGTTAAATCGTACCGATTCATATTTCCCAAGGTAAAGCTTAGGATTTCTTACTAAATATGAACCTTTTTAAATGGGTAGGTTGTTAATTAAAAATTCCAAGTTTTATTGAAATTTCTCTCTCTCTCTTATATATATGTTGTATAACATATACAACTTCTCTTTTTCTTGAACCAGATCTTACTAGATGTTCTCCAAATTCAGTTTTGATTCAAATACGATGAAGACTAAAACACCAAACTTCAAAGACCAAGTTGCATCAGGTTTAGTGATGTTATGTGGATTTATGTGGAGAGGTTTGCTCACTATATAGAGCAGAGTATAGAGGTATACCCACTATATAAACCTTTGTATAGCATTTTACCCACCATACCTAACCTGTAATATGTAAGAAATTTTCAAAATGAGGAGTGTTCATTTGGCACATTCCTCCTCACTGAAATGCTGCTACAGAAGCTAAAAATATATTAGTAGGTAAAATCTACCTTAATATTTCACTTATTTTTAAATATGAATATCTGATATCAGTACCTAGATTACCTATTTGATTTACCCTCAAATGTAGTCGATAATCAATTTGAGCTTGAAGTTCCCTGCCCCCATCCTGTCTATGTGGCTGAATAAAAAAGGGAAGGTGACCATCATACTTCCAAGCAGCACATTTTTAGAAGGTTAGAACGATTAAATTCATTCTCAATAATGTAGTTTTTCTGTTCATGCTTTTTATTGACAGTCTTTGTTGCTTAAAGAGCCTTCATTGCTTTTTTTTTTTAAACAAAAACGTAGCAAAGAAACAGATGTGTCCCATATAAAATATGCAATAAATCTTGTCTCACAAATTCTTTTCTCTGAACTTTCTGACAGAAACTGTCAAATATCCACTTTAATTCTAGTATAAAATGTTCACTTTGTGTCATGGCGCCAACCACCATATGCTAGAATAAAGTCAGTAACCAGCAATAAAAAAGGCAACATACACACCTTTGAAACAGTACAAGCAATCAACAGTGAGAAAGGTCTATATAAATCTATGGAGAATTAATCTCAGCTTTGCCACTATCCTGCTGTGCATTTACAATGAGACTTTGCTCCCGACCACCAGAAGTAGCTTACTTTGCAGAAGGAGTGTATCCTAATGAGGGGAAAATGTATGGAAAACAAAGCAGCAGCTTTTAACCCCCCTACCCCCATCCTTTGGATCACCTAGAAGAGCATGTCCTAGTGTGTTCAAACGTGTGGGGCCATTACACATCACGCATTGCTGTACTTTAGCTGATCATGTGAAACCAATCTTTAGTGAGCTCAATCAGCAGAAATTAATTTAGCTTCATAAATCATTGTTATCATTCCACAGGAGGAGGCAATGCTATGGCTTTTCTCTCCTGAAAGCTTTCAGTCCACAAATTTCACAATCTTTTTTGAAATTAGTTTAATTCTCTTTATATAATTACTCATTCTTTACTCAGCAGATTAGCTGTTGGTTCACCATCTAATTAACTTTTTTTTTCTAATCCCTCTCATGTTTTTGAGAAGACCTGATTCCTGTTGCTTTACACAATCATTCTACATGTATTTTAAAATATTGTCCTTGTTATAAAAATTTGCTGATCCTATACGTTTTTATTTCTACTTACAATACGAGATTGTAGTTACAGAAAAGCTGCATATTTAGTTTTCTCAAACACAGAACAGATTGGATTTAACCTTCTTCAGTTTGAAAGGATTAGAACTAATTTTCCAGTTCTGTAAACTGTTTAGATACATTTAGTCATCTCAAACAGTAATCTGCAAAATCACATTTGGAATTACAGTACAACATAAGAATTTATTAAATAGAAGTTGGAATTAGTATATATTTTCAGAGTTTTAAAAGGCTTTAAAAGCTATTTCTTCTCTAATACCACACATATGGGAGAATGAGAAATTAATGGTTTAATTGCACCTTAACAGAATACAGTTTCAAATAATGTAATTGGAATAAATTGAAAAATGTAGTGCTAATTCTTGCTTTCTAATTAATAACTGCAGAACATAGGAAAGTAAGGCTAATGATAATTCTAATTTTAATGAAACCATGAACTTTTTCTATACAAGCTAACTGAAAAAAAAAACTGCTTTAATTTTAAAATCTACTCTCACAGAATACAGGAAAAGTGTTGAGCTAAGAAAAATACATTTTAAGAAATGTAGGGCTTTAGTAAATACACATAAAATGTTTTATTTTCGTGGTTGGTTATGACATTCTGGTAAAATGACCTTCAACATTTTTTCTGAGAAATTTATAGACAGCATGATCACTTTTAAAAGAAAACATAATTTCCTAGTTTTTTATTACCTATGATAATAAACACTTCCTTGAATGTGTTGCTTGAGTGTGTTCTGCTGGTGCTGTGTGCCTCTGTATGCATACCAATATCTACAGTTTGTGAAGCTTTGGTAACATCAAAAATACTGAACATTTTATAATGTTTAACAATTTCTGTGCACTTGATGTTAATTAATTAGTCCTTGCCAGTACCTAAGGTACAGGTTGGTAAATAATATTCCTGATTGCTCATGGGGAACCTTGTTTGTTAAGCAACTTTCCAAGACTGCACAGAGACTCTTTGTATGATAGAAACAGTTGTACATTTTCATCATTGGATGTGGGTTTCTTAGTTAAAAATAATTTTTGTACCACTGCAAAGGAAAATAAACTTGTAAGGACTGGTTCAAGGAAGCATGATTAAGACCTCATGGCAGCAAGTGTTCTGAAGATTGTTTTGAAAGGGTTTAAGATGTCTATACCAGTATTTAAACTGTCCAAAAAATATGCATAGCCAAATCCTATGTTAAAAATGTGACATTTTCTAATTTAGAGAAGAGGTAAAGGAAACAAGGCAAATGTGATCACACTGCCTGTTGTTTGTTCCCTTGCCAATAATTTTTAATGGACTGGCCAATTTTGACCAAATGTGGCAGAGTTAGAGGTCTTAAGATATTAAGCTTCTAAAATCTCAATAAAAATATGTGGCTAAATAGAGAAGAGTGACTCTATTAGCCTTCCAGGGAAAGAAAGGCTGTATCATGAACTCAACCCTTAATTAAATGTTAATGAATCCATCTGGGAACTAACTCTAAAATACAGATCAATAATAGGCCAAGGTTCATTTGTTCCATTGCTCCCAGACCTCCTTGCTTAACTGATACCATAAAAGAAAGATCTGTTGATTCTAATATGCTGGAATAGAAAAACTGTATTAGACATACAATGAAATAGTTACATGTACTTTCCAGGTTGTCTGTCAAATTTCAGGAGTTCATAAAGACAGCAAATTAGAAGTTAGCGACTAGCTAAAGAAAGCTAATCAAATTATACATATTAGAAAAATCAGTTGCTTGAACTCTGTACATAGAACACTTAAGGTTTGTGGTGATTTTTTTGTTGTTGTTGTTATAAGACAAAAAAGCTCCTGCATGAGAATGGTGAACTGTAGTGGAACAAATTGTAGTCATATTAAGTATGAATTTTTCAAATTTGAAATTGAATACAATCAAAATTAAATTGGAAAATGTCTTACACTACATATTCTTTCCTGTTTGCTATATTTATGTTTGAAGTCAATTCTTAAGTAGTAAGATTTATTTTGTATGGAAATAATGCAGAAGTAACATATAATAATGCAGAAATAGTAGAAACTTCAGTCCTTATGCATAGCTCTAGTTACATAGATTTTTCATGAGTATATCTCTTCCTACAACAGAACAGACACGTGCTTTAGGATTTCTGACACTGCATAGTTTGCTAAAATCTTTTAAATTTATTGGGAAAGGCTTTCAATCATTAAAATGAGAAGCATAAGTGTCTGAAATAATTAAATTCATTTTTTTCTGTAAGCAGCATTTCTGAGAACTTTTATATCCTATTTAGCAATGCTTATAATGTGTTTTCTGAAAGCAAATGAACCATTCTGAAATTGCATTCAGTCTTTATGAAATGTAAAATTTTATCCCAATAGCATATGGTACAAAATTAGAAATGTCCATATCTTTAGCAATTCCAAAACCCCAATTTCATTCTCAGTACTATACTTATTCTTGTCAGTTGATTCATGTTTTCAAAATGCAGTACAGATTATGGCTTTCTTTCCATTTTCTGATTTTACATTCTGTTGCATTCATATGTGTATGTCCACGAATATTTTATTATTTGCACTTGATACCAGTTAATTTGTTTAAAAAATTCTATTCCTTTTATTTCATTCCTTTAAAATTCACATTTCAAGAAAGGAGATTTTGGCAGTGTCAGGTAATGAAATGTATTTTCATATGTTACAGCATGCAGATTGTTCACTTGTATAATTTACAATGTATTTTAATGATTGCCTTTTTATGCAGCACCCTTTCTTTTTCTAGCCAGTAAGATAACACTAATAATAATAATTAATAATAAGATTGAATGGATGTTGTGAACACGGTGCATGAGTTGTTAGCAACATGCATGTGGTTCTGCTATCGTCATCTAATCAATAAAATCTCATACTGCATTGAAAACTACAGATTGTTTAACATGATAAATCAAGTGACTGAACACTTTGGCTATGTTAATATATATATACATACATACACACACTTATACACACTCTTTTGGAGAAAAGAGTGCTTTCTGATAGTGCTGTTAAAAGGGAAGAGAAAAGTCTCATTTTCCCCAGACTTCATACCTAGTGGATGTCTTGAATAAAGGGTTTCTTAAAAATGAAGTTTGTTTTGAAGGTTTCACTGGTAACAGTTCTACTGAAAGCAAAAACAAGGGAGACTAAATCCATCCTGCTTTAGAACCTGCTGTTCTTTATATTACTATAGTGTCTAGGATTTTAAGCCTGTCTAGAATTTTGTACGAAAACAGAACATCTGTATTTTTTTAATGATCATCTCTAGTCTCTGTATCCATCTAGAAGGCCTTCTTTGACCTTTTTTCTCACCCTGCACAGTCCTTTATTAAATACAGTTGTTAAGAAGTTTCCCTTTTATCATAGAATCATAGAATAGTTAGGGTTTGAAGGGACCTTAAAGATCATCTAATTCCAACCCCCCTGCCATGGGCGGGGACACCTCCCACTAGATCAGGTTGCTCAACATCCCATCCAGCCTGGCCGTAAACGCTTTCAGGGATGGGGCAGATGATTGTATGATGATTGTACTTGAGCATGGAGACATATATGGTGTACTTCTAACTATAGAGTTTTCAGACCTCAGCATCTGATATCCAAGTATACCTGCAATGCATAATTCCGAAGAGATTTGGATCTGTTATCAAATGGTGGCATGTCTTCATGCTTTAAAAAGACCAAGAAAATTAGAACGCTTGTTGCTTGTTCTCCTTACCTCAGTAATGCCACAGAATGCCACATCTGGCAGTTTGGAAAGATAACCCAATCTGAGCTTCTCTGGGTATACACCTTTCTTCTTCAACCCTTGTTTAAAGGGCTAATACATTTCTATCTTCACAAATTATGGGTGGGCTTCTTCTTTTGGCTCTCTTCTGGCCTAACTGCTTAAGAGGTTTTAGTCTTGACTAATAATGAATGTGAGTTCTTTTGTGCCTAGGAAATGTCCTGTCTTTTGTCTCACTGTCCAAGCTCTATAAAGTTCAGAGAGGAATATCATTAGGGGATTTGGTTTGGTTTTGCATGTTTAGGGTTGTTTCTTTTTGTTTTGGTTTCTTGTTTGTTTGTTTTTTTTTTGCTTGTTTTCTGTGACTATGTCTTATCCCAGATTCTGTTTTAATATAAGTGTGGTTGGTTGGAAAAGTCAGAAAAGACCCATTTCCTTACTTGAGACAAAAAAAAGATGAAATGCCTTGTTTTAGGGTAACATTTCCCCCCCCCTCAAAAAAAAAAAAAACTACAATTTGCTAGTCTCTAAATGTTCATGAAGCATATTTAACTCAGCCTTGAAATAAAAAACTAAGAGTTCTGATTTCTCTGCCATAACTGCAAGTTCTCTGGTCATTCTCATAATTTTGATCATTGCTCCAGAATGTCTGTAAAAGTTATAAAAGGTTATGCACAAGATCTTTTAATTCTGAAAATAATAAGACACTGAAAAATGAAAAGCTGTAATGGGTGTAATGGGCACAACTAATTCAGTAGATTTGCGTGAATTATTCTTCTTACATGCATTCATATACTTAGTATCAGAGAGAAATGCCAGAAGACTTTTCCACCCGGTGTTAAAAATTTTGACTAGCAGGCCAGGTGTAATTCATAGTTTTACACAGTTGTGTCCACGCATTTTTCTTTCTTTGCCCTCCACTCTTAGAGAATCCTTCTGCTTTTGTCTTTTGTTTACTGGCCTTCTCCAGTGTTCAGTCTGTGTCACTACCAATATTAACTTTCCCTTGTTCTTTGGGGAACTATTTCTTAGTAGCCAGATGTATGAAGAGATCTTGGTTCTGTTGTAGCTGAGAGTTGCTGTGCATTTATTAGAAGCATTAAAAATAAATATTTTCTTGTAATTTCTCAAGATAGCGTTTGACATGCTGTTTTATCCTCAGCAAGTAGAATATGTATCATAAATAAATAAAGTGGGTTTTTTTGTTTTTGTTTTTACCACTTCACTCTAGTACTGTTTCACTCTTAGAATTGTTACAGGATCATGACTCTTAAAATGCTTACTTCTGTATTTTAGTAAAAAGAAGTTGCTAGAAATATCTCAGGTTCATAAGGCAAATTCATAAGATTGTACTCCATTTATTTTCTTTTTCTTTTAACTAGATACAGATAGCAGGATTAATAAGGCAAGTTTTGTTATAGTTGTTTGTATTGCAAAAGATTATTCTAACAGCATATTAAAGCTGCATATTTTGTCAGTAGATGTTTTCGTTTCAAAACTCTTGTCTGTAAAAAGATACAAGTTCTTCACTGATCCTGGTTTTCATATCTGTATTAGAAGAAAACATATTCATTAACACTGTCTGTTAGTCATAAGATAAGGTCTGTGACTTTATTCCGTATCTTAACCAAATCCAAACAGAAGAGCATATTAAGAACCTGCATTTGGAGATGAGACTAGACAGCAAACTACATTTGGCAGTTCCCTTTATTTTCAAAGGTGGTCAAGCCTAATGACTGAGGGCAGACAGAAGGGTGCCACCTTACCAGATACAGTTTATGGTAAGTCATTTTGAAGGACCTATGTGTAATCTGTACACATTACAAAATTGCAGATTAAAAAATCTGTATTTTGCAATGTACATCTACATCTATATTGTGATTTGGCGCAGTAGGATTGGATCTGTAGATTGAAATAACAGAGGCTAATGCCACTGTGTATACAACAGAGATTCAAGCTTTGGGTTAGATTTAATCTGAGGTGCACATCTCCACACCATGTGTTTCAAAACTGTCTGAGTCTCAACATCTTAATTTCAAAGTAATGCTTTTAAATAGTTATTGGGTAGACATGATTATAGCTAAAGGTATGGAAAACAGTCACACATATAATACAGTTACTTTCTTGCTTCCTCTTTTCCCTTATGTTGGTGTGCAAACAAACACACTGTCCTATTAATGTAAACTATGCAAGTTCTTTCCTAGAAGTCACACCTTTTTTCCAATTTCTATAATAAATTAAAATGTCTTTCCTCTGTCTTCCCTTACTCTGCTCTTATGAGATTAAAAAACAGTAAGTGGGTTCTTACCACCTAACTATAAGCCTATAATCATGCTATCCTTGTTATTGTCTTCTTGCTTATGTGCAGTTGTATCAGGAAACTGAGGATACTGGATTTCTGCTGTAGCTCTGAATGTAGCTATGTGGGGATTTTGGTTTACTTAACATTTTTTGATCTCCTCAACAACAGGAAATTATTAGTGTAATCATAAAGCATACAGTTTTATACATAGTTCAGATTTTAGCCATCTTTGTTTTTCTATATGTAGTTAATTTTGTATCAGGATGAACTATCAGAATTCTCACATTTTCTACTTTTAATGATAAAAAATATATAAGAGCTGTGGAAATAATGAATTAAGTATAGTATATTAGCTTTAGTTCAATTTCTTAGGAGCCTGAAACAAACACATAAAAGAGACCTGCTGTCATACTGTCTTGCCACCAAGATTTGAGGTGGATAATATAATGGTATAGAATTCATTGTTTTCATGACACAGGACACGTCACATTGTTTCTACTTTTGCCAAAATGAAATAATCAAATAAGTACCTACAACACATTCACTCAATATATGTGTAGAAATTAATTTGTTTTGTCCATGTGCAGCAGTGCTGTGAAGTAAACCATTTTTAAGTGATTTTAGCTTAGTGTAGATCTCTGTGAAAGTACCCTTGTCATGAAATTGGATCAGTGGCCTTGTATGAAAAAAAAAAAGAAGTTTATAACTGTAACTGTATTACAACCAGTGTATGCACTCCTGTAGACTAAGCAGCATGAAGATACAATTCTTCATTTTGTATCATTACCATGTCTGAATTCCGTTTGTATTAACATTTGCACTTAAAGAATTTTTGTGTTATGGAATAGCAATAACTTCACCACTTCAGTAATTTGTTTACGTATGTAGTATTCTACTGCAGCTAAATTGACTATACTGTATATGGAATTAAGAAGAATAGATCAACATTTTCGGAAAAAAAAAATGCTTTTGCTTGAGTATCCAACTCAGGAAACATTTTCAAAAGCAGAGAATGCCCATCCTTTGAAAACTGAATCTCTTTAAGTAGTTCGTGTCAGCACTCTGTAACAGAGGGGTTCACATTCACTGACTATATTTCAAACTCTTGGCTTCTTTTTCAAAAAATGATGTACATACCATACATTTAAAACTTAGTACATGTGTTTTTATTTACCAGCTTCCTGAACAAAATGTGATAGCTATATGGAACACTTGGTGTTAACTATGTTCAGTACCTGTTCATCAACTTTCAATTATTAGCACTGCAAAAATGGATTTAAATATGTAAGTTTTTGCAGCAATAAAGGAATATACAGCAATTTAACGATTTTTTTTTTTTAATCTGAAACTCAAGTCTAATTATTTGGTTTTTATTTTGATAAATATCTATTTCTATATATTATAGTATCAGATTTTAAATGACTTTTAAAATCCAATACACCTTATTGCTACGCATGCATTTATTGCTACGCATACATTTAGGTACAAGAAATAAACAAAAATTGAACATTAGTAATATTTTACCACTTTTATTATATTTAGTGTACAACCTATCCAATTTTGAATGTAAGAAATGTTAAATATGTAGGATCTCTAAAACATTGTGGGAGTAATTTATATATTTGAAATGTTTTTCATTGGCAGCTAAAGAAGAACGTAAAAAAGAAGAGAGCAGTTTGGAAAATGCACAAAAATAGTAAGTTTTTTGCTTGTGTTTTCTAACAGTTTATTTTTGGTCAAAGACGTTATTGATCTAGGAATTATAGTAAATAGAGAAAAGCATCTGTACTTCAAAGAAGTAATGTACTTTCTGAAAATTTCTTATCTAGGCTTCCAGGAAAGAGTTCAGTTGAATTTTTACCCAGTTTTCTGTTTGAGGTTTTAATTGTTGTCAACATTAAATTGAATCAGAGTCTTACAGAATATTGTAATAACTGATTAACTGCTTAATGTAGTAAAAATATGTTTCAGTATCATAGAACCTTTTCATCACCTAAGCTATTGAATGCAGTATACTAAGAAGCCAATGAAATCTAAATGTTTTTGTTGCCTGAACATCTATTCCTTACTTAGGCCTGAGGAGGCAACATATGGGAAGAAGTAAGATACGTTGATTTATGGATAGATAATAAAATATTTAAGAAATCAATATTTATATTAAATATTGTTTACCATGTTATATTTTTATGAGATTGAAGTATCTGCTTTTAACCTTATTTGTGTTAGCTATGGAACTCTTTATATCAACGAAGGTAATTTTAGCTGTTAAAACTTTTAGTTGTAAAGATATCACGTATCTATATGAAAAATACTAACTACAGTATTTTCTTTGTTTCATTTCTATCCTCATACATTTAGAGATTGTTTTGCTCTATTCATATAAAATGTAAACCAGCTGTACGACAGTTTAAAGAAAAGCTTATAAAACATTTTTTTTTGCTTTTTTTGAAGAGCATCCATATAAAGAGCAATAGATAAGGTTTCTTCATCTGAAAATTAGAAAAAGTAGTTTTCTACATCATAATGTACATGGCCATATGTTCAATTAAATTAATCTTTAACTTCAATGAATATTTATTCTTCATGGTCTAAAGGTAGATTTGTTGCAGTCTGTATTTTTATGTTAGATTTCTGAGCCCTGAGTGACTTGACCTAACTGAGACACACAGATTAGTCTTCCTAGACAATCAGAAGAGAGAGAGGCACCTCCCAAACTCAATTCAAGTCTTAGGTGAACTGTTACCATTTGCTGCAGAAGGTGGCAGAAAATTGGCAGAACTGTTGATTAACATTAGCTGGCTAGGCTCTTTACTTTCTGCCTACCTCCAAACTTTCCTTCTCTGGCACAGTTGTGCTAATGTTCTAGCTTTGCAGCCTTTCTAGAGCAGAGTAGACACTCAGGGGTACAAAAGTACGCTTAATTTGCAATTGAGTTAAGGAATTAGTTGTCTGATAAAGAGTTTGGGTTCTGTTGCTCCTAAAAGTCAGAAAGCGGCACAGGAAGCTAGAGCAAGCTAAATGAAAGCAAAACAGTGCTACTTGGGGAACATCTGAAGATGAAACACAGAGAGGGGCAGAGGAGGAAAGAGAGGGTGTAGAAGAATTCAGAATTCAGGACAGCTATAGCTGGAATGATGAAGGTTTCAGTTAGGAAGGAAGAAGAGATCATTATGTTAATAAGGCTGCTGTTATCTGAAGCAAACTTGCAAAGAAAGTTTCTGGTCCTACTGTCCCTCACTCAGCTGTCCTAGTCAAGCTGTATGAACAGCTGAGGAATACGTGGCCAGCTGAGTGTAATGGAGATGAAAATCACCTTCACACTGTCCAGCAGAGGTGAACTGTTTTTACCATACGACTGATGAAGGCATTTTAGTATTTTTAGTGTTTGAAATCCCAGAATGGTTAACACAGACATTGAAAGCTGTATTAGCTTATTTATTTATTTATTTATTTACTTTCTCCTGGTAGGGTCGCTACAGGACCCTTCAACTTGGAATATTCAACTTGGCTTATTCATACTCATTTCACTGTCATTCCTTTACCGTTGATCAGCAATTAACTTGAAATATATTTTCATGTCTCATGCAAAACCTGTGCAAGAAAAGTTATCATGTACAAGGATTTAAAAAACTATCAGCAATACAGGATATTCTCCAACATGTCCTAGAAGCTGTATGCGTCTTTAAAGAATCAAAAAACAGAGTATATGGCTAGCGTAGCTCGAGTCTGAACTTCCTTACTTTGTAAAGCAGCTGGAGTAAATTTTGGTTTGTTTTTTGGGGGGCATCTTCTCTGTCTTTGGATAGTTATTTTGTATTCTTCAAGCCTAGCTAATACTTGATGCTGACCTTGGCAAGTCCATATAAAAACATAAAATGGACTATGCAAATACATGTAGAAGTTAAGAAAGAAGTATTTCCTCAAAGTGCATCTATTGTTCAAGTAACATCTGTTTCATAGTTGAGAGACTCCTAACAGATCTTTCAAATACCTCTTATTTATTTTATTTTCAATATTTCCACTTCCTGTATTTTAGATTTAGGACCTATTGGCAGCTATAAAGAATAATATAATTTTCCTTTGTTTAAATAAGTTTGTTTTTTCAAGAAAAATGGATTGTTTTGAAATATGTTGTTACCTTTATTTTTAAATTATAGCATTAGTTTTAGTAAGTTTCACCAAATCTTACAGGATTGTGACATACACTTTGCAGAGAAAAGTGATTCAACCTTTACAGAAATGAACATACTATTTTGTTTTGTTTAGATGAGTCTCCACGTACTATCGCTAGTAATGTGAATTGCTTCATTTTATCTTACAAAGCAATGTCATAAAGGCAGTTAAAATGCCATCAGAAGTATCTTCTGTAATGAAAGGCTACTTTGAAAATATTCAGCTGTACAACAATACTGTATCCACACTATAAAATAAAAGGGCATTACAATATTGGCAATGTGTTTTCATAAAATTAATTGCTGTTATCTGTTTATTTACACACTTGGAAGGAGATTTGTTTTCTCTAAGAGCTTTGCAAAATGATTATTGGCACTGACTGTGGCTTTTTTTGCTGCTACTCAGAATTCTCCCTAACTACTTGAAAGTTATTTCTAGCCTAACCTGGAGATTTTTTATTGACTTGGCATATGACCCTTCCATAGCCCTTCAATAAAGATAAATGGCAAAATAAGTTCTCTGTGGAGCGTTGCAGAATAAAAATAAAGACATAGATACAATATAGCATTTCCTTTAATACAGTAAATCCAGTTTTTCTGTTTAAAATTGGTTTGACTGTATGACATGTCTATATGATGGCTCATGCATCTGTAAGTTGACCTCCTAGGAGTGAGGTAGGTGTTGGAAGGTTAGTTATACTCAGCATGAATTGCTGCTATGATTTCCAAGGCTACGGGGAAGTTACGGTAATTACCAGCCTTGACTACTGAATCAGGAACCAGTCCTCAGAGAAACTGTTTCCCCCGTGGGCTTACGTGTTGACAGTTTCTTTTCCCCCCCCATCATAGCTTTGAAGAAACAGTGGGATACTTTGGGATAAAGCCAAAGCCTGGTGAGAAGGAGATCACACCAAACTATGTTTTCACGGTGTGGTACGAATTCTGCAGTGACTTCAAGACCATTTGGAAACGAGAGAGCAAAAGCATTTCCAAGGAGCGGTAAGGTTCTAATAAAGTCATTAATACCATTTTAGATGTCTGGGAAACTGTTCCTTCTCAAACCCAACAAATTATACTCCTATATTTCACAGGCGTCATTGTTTTCTTTCAGATCTAATGGACATCAAGGAAAGATTATTCCCTCAGGGTGCGTAGGAAAATTCACCAAAGGCATGCTGTCCCCACAAAAAGATAAACACATATAATCTGATAAATTACACTTTTGTAACCCCTTCCAATTACTAGCTAGTAAAATGAAAGGGGAGCTGTGCTAATTTGTAACAGATTGCTTCTCTGTGCATTTTCATGTTGAACTAGCCTAAATGAGGCGATATTGCTGTCGCAGACAGTACAGACAAATAAAAGTGAATGCTTTTCCAGTTAATATACTGCACTTGCATCAAAGGGAAGCCCCAGAGATTCAGGCCACACTTAGCACTGTGTTGAAGCCCCACACTGGATTTACAGCACCACTTCTGACTTTTGGTGTCCTGCTGAGGACATCAAACTACTTGCCGCTAGATCTCACCACAGACTCCTGATTTTATTAGTTAGAGTAAAAAATATATATATAAACCCTTCAATTATTTGCTTGATTTTCTTAAAGAAGCTAAAATTCTTTTACAAACAAAAAGCACTTCCACTACAAGTGAACCATGTTTACCATATCTTAATTCATTTGAAAAGACCTAAAGAGTGCTAATGTGGTCATGCTTTGGAAAAGAATGGATTAATCACTTTCAGATGAAATATAAATCCAGGTGTGTATTCCAAAGTGACAGAGATTTGAAAGAAAAGATATCTTAAAAAGTCTTAGCAAAAGTAGTAAAGTCATTTGCACTTATATTTTCCTTTTTGCTCCACATCAGTGGGGCTTCTAGATGTGTGTAAATGTAGATTTTTAAAGGACAAGATGTAGAAATTTTAAATTCCCAATTGTCAACATTATGGACATTGTTTTGCAGATGTTACAGGTTTTAGACACTTGAAAGTTGTAGCTTTTTGTGTTGTCTGCTTTATGATTAGGTTGGTTTTAGAAACTGCCAACTGTGAACATTTACGGAGAATCCTTTATTCCTTTGTTTCTAGTTCAATACACAAGTTTGATTTACACATTAGAAACCATGCAAAATAAGTAGTCACTGAGCAGATAACTATAATCATGCTTAAGGATCATCTCAGGGATATACTTTTCCCTTATTCATTACTTATTTTTGTTCCATAAATAGTTCATCGTAAATAGTTGTATCCATAGATACAAATTAACATCCAAGAAAAAAAAAGTCCAGATCATACATCCATTGTTTTTTCTGTAGTTAGCACCTTGATGGTGGGATACAGTGATCCCTTCAGTGAAATTGATCTAAAGTCCCTTGTAAATGTTTTAGTGCTATATTGGAAATCGTAACAAAACTCAGTTTCTTAAAACAATATTCAAGAGATCTTTGTTTCTAAGTAAACTACTATTTTCTGTGCTTTCCTACTGGGGTGAGGTAAGAACTTCTTGTTGTTTAATAACAATTTAAATAAAATGTAAAAGTCAAAATGTAACTAATATTTCATCAGTTCCTTTAATATATACCCTTAGTCCTATTCATAAATTTAAATCAGTATCAGTAGAATGCAGAATGCCAGTTAGTATATTTCTTCAAAGTAGTGATACTTTCTGGATTATACAGACTTTTTTCAGAGTTCACTTCAAATTATTTTTGTAAAGTTTCATTGGTGTCGAAAGAACAATGCATTGTCCTTTACACTCAGAATCTGGGTGATTCATCGAGACGATGTGCTGCTGAAATGAGGAGCCTTGTGTAATAAGTAAATTAGAATGGCAGAAGAGCTGTTTTCATTATCCTAAATTGCTTTGTAATGTACTATTGAAAAGAAGAACCTCATGAAATCAGTAAATTAGAGTGATGGGAAAACTATCTTAATCATTTGAAAATGTCCTGTGAAGTCATGACCTTTTTAGGTTTCTGTTTTATGAAGTACGAGACTAACAGTTGATGAACTGCTGTCCAAGAAATTTTGAAAGAAAGCTAAGAGTCATTGTGAACACTGGTAACTAAAAACCTTAGTATGACAGGAATGGACAGCTGTCTTCCTTAACTGGCTAATTAATTGGATTCACTGTTTGTTTTGCATTTTTAGAGATTGTAATTAAAAAAAACTGCTCATCTTCAACCAATTATTTTGTTGTGAAGGAAATTTTAAAGAGGAAAAATTGATAGTAGAAGTCAATATTTTCAATCTTGGGTTCTGAAACTGAAGCATTGACATCCTTATGTAAATACTTTTACAATTACCTTACCTTTCAAATTTCAGGATGAGCTGCAGAAGCATAAAATGGATCTGAATTAGACTAGGCATGTAGATACCTAAATATGGATTTCATTGCTTATATTTATAGGGTTATGTTAATATTAATATTGGGTTTTAATTTCTCTCTCATTAAATACAGCTCAGAAAATTGAAACATTAATTATAGTATGTACCATTATGCCATACCAAATCTATCATTAAAAATGTATAAGCTTAAAATTCATAGTAGTGAAACTAAATCAAAAGATATATTCCAAAATTAAAATTTTATGCTGAAAACAAGCTACTTTGGGTTGCATAACAGAAGCTTTAAAATATCTGAATTTCATGAAAAAAGGATACCACCTTTAAGAAAATGACAACCTCAGCTGCAAGAGCCTGTTTTGTCTAAAATCTACTTGGCTCCTAAATGTAACACAACTGTAGAAATCTAATTAGATTTCTATGAGGCTTTTTTGTAAAGTAAGGGAAACACTTTAACTGAGCTGCCCCGCACTTAACCTACCATGAAAATAAATTAGCTGCCTGTAAGATATAGTTGAATCATTGTCGCTTTCCTGGACAAAATTTGCACACCATTTAGAAAAGCAAGACAGAATTACAGATAGCTAACAAACTTAGATAGATACAATAAATAAATGACTGTAGAGATAAAATGAAGAAAATTTGAAAGGAAATGAAAGAACCTTTAAATTTAGTGTATGTGTGCGTCCAGGTACATCAAGTTTTTTGCTTTCTTCTGTTTATGAAGTTTTGAGATGCTAACCAAATTGAAGACTAAAATGAAGGTATATTTTTCTGGCAACAGTGCACTTATACCATGGTGGATTGCATATAATTCCAGTCTCACTTCCTTTTTTTAGACTATTAATTTTATTTTCAGTAGGTATGTCTGTGCATTCAGAATCAAAACAAGTGTGTATAAATAACAACTTGAATACATTTAATTGATGTGAATGCCTACCCATAAATCTATTAAAGCATTCAAGATCTGCTAAAGTATACTTCAAGAGAATATTCTAGACAAGTCTGAATGTAGAGAAAAAGTATAAATATAGAAAAAATACGAAGTAGTTTGCAGTGACTATTGTAATCACAAAATGTGATTGCACGTTTTGCAGAATAAGTGTGACAAGGATTATCATTGTGTTTATGCTTTACATATGAAATACCTATATATGAAAGGAATTATTGCTGTTAATTTTTCTCACTGCTTACACTGTACATACCATATATCTTACACAAAGGTAAGATTACAGCATAGTTGCCATACTGGATTAAGCCATTTCTTTTAGATAGAACATATATACAAATTTCATAGCTCAGGAACAGAAATCAGAAAAGAAAAAAGAGAACCAAAGTTTGTCTCGATGGCTGGAGAAGACATTATCATTATTTAATGAACAGAAATACATGCTACATTTTAAAAATAGGGCAAGTCCTATTTATGAAAAGTCCCTTTTTAACACCTTTTTTGTTCTTGAAATTTATCTCTGTCACAAAGCATGTCGATGGTCTCAGCTTAATCTTATGAAAAAAGCTATAGTGACTTTTTTGGCACAAAAGCAGTAACAGGTTCAAAAAGCAGAAGGTCTGAATGTAGCAGTGTAAGTTGCTAATATTAAAGAGGAAAACGTCTGAACAGTAAGAAAGACACTGAACAGTGCCCAGTAAATATTTGTTTATTATAGTAAATTGGAGTTGGCTATACTTTTCTACTTCTTTCTTTTCTGATGTTAATTTACTAAATACAGAATGAGTTGTATTGGTTGCTCACTGTTTCTGAACATGAAGAGAGTAAGCTTGGGGAGTTCTTGTTTGTAACACTACATGATCATAAGAGATACCCTGTGAATTGCAAAAGCTCATAAAAATGCTGGCCAACAGAATATTTAGAATCTTTAACCATCAAGTAAGCTAATCTATGAGGCTATTTTGCACCTTAGAAATGACTGAAATTTGACAGAAACACTTGCCACAGAGGAACTAGTGAATTGTATTTTCATTTTCAATATTACAGTGACCAAGGAGGAAAAATAATCTTTGGTTCAAGATGTTATACAACTTTTAGATGACCAGATTTACTTTATAACTTGATTTTAAAAGTGAATTCCCGTAACTGTGTCTTCTAGAAATGGGGAAATTTTACATAAGGCTGTGTTATACAGTTGTAGTGCCAACACTTCTAGCATATTATAATCATAATCTTCCTATCTTATCATAGTACCTATCATGATTCTCTGCACATGCGCACAACTCGATGACATGGAATGGGGAAATTAATGAAAAGCATAATATTATAGCATATAGCATTATAAGCATAATAATGAAAAGCATAAAACATTATACAGGTACTTGGAATAAGAAAATGCATAAGCCAGATGAAATTCCAATGACATTACAAATATAAGGTAACTACTTGATAAAGAATGTGTGCATGACTTACAAAATCAAGTTGTTATTCTTTAGAAAAACAAATAAAAACTTGAAAAATACCAAAAACTCTAAGGCACCAGAGCCAAAATTAAGCAATAAAGGTTTGCCGTGTATCTGAAGATGGCAGCTAGAACCTGATTGAAAATGCTGGCATTAGAGGCTGTGGCTGCATAAACCAAAGTGATTTTGGTACTAATGCTTATACAGGTCTGCATATTATTACAGGTCTAAATATCATGCACATATTAATGTGCTTTTGGTGGGAAAGTAATTAAACCTGTTGTTTTCAATAATGTGTTGCTTCAGTGTAACCTATAGTATCTCACAGATGGTAACATCCTGTCTGGAACCTCTAAACAGTACAAATCTTTCATTCATATATTTTGTTGATGCTTACACATTATATAATCACTGTAGTGCAATAGCATTCATGCCATATATATTTCACAGTAGTTTTGGAATCTGGCCTACTGAGTTGGAGGTGATAGGTTAAATATTTCTGAGCAGTGGTGAAGTCTGGGACACCTCTCTGTGTTCTTATTTCAAAGGGAGAAATGCTAAGCAGTCTCCCCTCAGTACCAGGGTAGTCATATTCTTTCTCTATCCTTTTCTTTTGCCAGTTTTCGCTCCCTCAAAACCTTTGTCTATTGATTGTCTTGTGTCTGTCACCTAAGACAATGAATAAAAAAATGTGAGAATCCAGATTTGCAGCTGTTTTGATCAAAATGTACTATGGCAGAACACACTGTACTGAGCATTAGTCCAACTGCAAAAAAGGGCATCATCCAGCTATCATAAAATCTGCTTATCTGGTTGAGTGAAGAAAAAAGAAAAAAGTGGTATTCTTCATGGCTACATTCTATAAGCATTTTGAGTAGAAATTAGGTGGCCAATGTAGCCTTTTTTCTATATGAGAAAGGCAGAGTTGAAGTAGCTGATGAATTGCAACATGAATTAATAAAAAGTTGTACCAAATTGTTTAGCAAGGCAGACAGAGAAAAAAAAGTTTTTACCTACTTCTGAGGTTGAAGTATAGCTATAGGACAAATCAAGGAGACAATTATGATTTACAGGCCTGTGTGGCAAAACAAAAATGGCTAGTTTCCATAAAGCAGATCTGGCAAGGTGCTGCCTTAAGGCTCTTGCTCTTGGAAAGAAAAGCAGTGTTTTCTTTTTAAGTGTTATTAGGGAACAAACGTACAACAAAACGGAAAACATTACTGAATCATTATATAAATCTACAGTTATCTATGTGTAGTTCTGCTCCCTTCCTTTCCAGCAGGATATGGTGAGAGAAGAGTAAGATGATCAGGTACAGAATAGCTTCTGCATAAGGAACTGTTTAAATAAAGGGGGATTTATAGGCTTGGAAAAGAACCTAATGAAAAGGATACAATAGACAACTGTACAGGCATGAAGGGCAAATGGGAAATAGTCATTACATACCTCATCTAATACTACAGTTGAAAAGAATCAAATGAAACTGGCAAGTGACTGGTGCAACCCAAATGCAATGATGCATCTTTACAGTAGGCATACTTAATCTGTTGAACACATTGCCACCAGATGTCCCAGGTGTCAAAAGTTTGCATTGCTTCTGAATGGTGACACTACAAATTCATATTAGAAAAATCTATGAAGGACCGTTAAATGTGAAAAGAGTTTCCAGCTGCGAAAGTATTCTGGGGATTATCACTGAATGCTTTGGCTGTCCTTACATGCTCCTAGGTATTTACTAGTACGCAGCTCAAATGGACTGAAGCATATTTTTAATCTGACCTGTTTAAACCTTTTTTGCCCTATTGTTTCCTTTTTCTTTAGCACCAGCTTTCATAAAGGCATAGAATTAGATTTTTTTTTTCTTGTGATTACAGAGCTGAAATTTCTCACCTGTAAACAGATAATCAAAATATTGACAGTAGATCCAGAAAAACTAGAAGCAAACCAAGTATGTTAGCAATTTGAGGTTTTGGAGTCAAATTCCACTGAGAACATAGATTTTGCTATGTATGTGCTAAATTAGTTAATGAACATTTATTCTAAATACAGTTTAAAGATTTGATCAATAATGATTAAGTTCTTTTCAGAAGGCTTGACTGAAAGCGTGAGTAGCCAATTGTATTGTACAACACAATAATAGAAGTGGAGTGTTCAAACTTCAAAGTCTGATAGAAGGCTCCTGATTGTGAAGCTAAGCGAGGACTCCGTCAAATAATCTGCCAGGCCAAGTAATATACAGGCATCTGTCTTCTAAAATTTTAAGACTGAAGTGTAGGCTGCCATGTTTTATGGGCTTACAGTGTTTTCAGGAAGCTGTGCTGTTACTTAAGGGTTAGTTTATGGTCTACATACAGAAATTATCGTATGACTGAGAGCAGTAAGGCATGTAACACATGAAAGGTAGTTGAGCTATGGGGGTATTTCTTAGTCTCTCAGAGGGAGTCACTGTTTAGCTGTGTTTAAGGATTTGAGGTGGGTATGCAGCTTGGCTCTAGGTTGAACACTTGATGTTGACCATAGCTGCCCCTGCTTGTTCATCTCCACCCATATCAGAAGATTTGAATTGCACAACAATTCCTGTGCCAACACAGTCTTATGGGAGAAGTTTGAACTTTATGTCATGGAAAGCTCAAGTGGAGTGATCATTCCAAGCTATTTCATAACCCTCAGCTATCCACATAATCCACCAGCTGCAGGGAAGGAGCTATAGCACCAAAGAGAATGGATTATTCCAGAATATCAGGAGTTGAGAGAGAACCAGATAATTTTGTCTGTCTTTACACACCAGTAAGGGTTGAACATACCTGAGTAGCAATTGGCTTGCTTAGAAGGGATTTTATGTATCCCGACTGCGGGCTTTGGAGCACAGAATGGGCCAGCTCACACCTTCTGCTCTCTGACTCAATGAGAAGCACAAGTGAAGAAGACAAGAGTTTATCTGCTTAGATCCTATTGATCTAAGTTTGATCATATTTTTGCCTGTGAGGAGGAAAACTACTTTCATGAGCTTATGAGGGAGATATTTTATAAATACAAGCTTATGTATAAGTTTACTATGTTCCCAGTTATAAAATACATTTAAATATATATATATATGTTTTTATTACGTTTTGATCACTTCATTCAGTTTTGTTTTCCATATTGTGTGGTACTGTGCCATCCTGCTCAGTATTACAGTTGACACCACATATTCTCTGTTCATTAGGGTATATTGACCTCCTTTGCTCACTCTTGAATGAGAGCAGTGTTTCTTTTGAATGCATCCATATTGCAGCTGATCAGATTTTAAAGCTGAATTGACTCACATTCTTTAATTCTTATCTTTTCTTCTCTGCAACACACTGAAACACCAAAAGCTATTAGTGTTTAATGTCTTGGAATGGTAAGTAGACCTAGATTATGTCATTCACTGATTCATTCTGCCCAAAACACAATGTGTGAGGAATATCTATGATTTTATTGCCTACTCTATTTGAGAAGATTATAAAACATGCATTAAAAAAGCAGGTCTCCACTGAGGTGACCCTGACAGAAGTAAATCTTCATCTGTTTTCTGTAAAGACAAGCTAGTCTTTACACAAGCTAATGTGTCTTCCTATGCTATTTAATACTGATACAGGAAAAAAAATATAATTTTGTTGAGTCTGTTCCTTTGCACGTCTCCAGACTCTCCCTCGTGGTCATGGCTCTGTTCATGTGAGCTGCTCCTATGCACATTAATTCACACAACAAAAATTCAGAAGAAAGGGATATATAGTGGTTGGTGCAATGTTTGGTTCATGTTTTTCAGCCTATGCCTGCACGTTGAAAATTGTGAAGCTCTGTTTCAGAGCTAGATTCTGCTCCTGTTTCTCAAGGCTCTTGAGGAGACTCTTGTCAGACTAATTATGTATATTAACTGAACTTTCCTAAATCTAGAGAATGTATCAGTACCTGTTGTCTTTCCTGCTGGTTATTGTACTACCTTACTGATTTCCCGACCTCCCTAGGGAGCCCTTTTACTATGTAAAATTCTGCATGTTCTCCCAACTTCTGTGTGGTGTTTCAAGTAACACGTAAGTAACAAATGAACTCAAGTAGCATAAAGTGAGTAACCATTTTAAGTCCATATTTTGTAAACCTCACTCATTTTCACTAAGAAACTACTTAGTACAGTACGTCTGTAGTAAATGTTTCAGTAATGTTTTTGAAAGTCTTAAGACGTTTTGTTGGCCCTTGTATTTAACACAAGACTTCAAGGCATTCCTTCTATTTTTAAAAAATTTCTTTTTCATCAAATTTCTATAAAGTATACAATGTTAAAATTGGTTGCCTTCATTATCATCTAATATAACTGCAGTTACAAGTAAGAAGGGAAATTTAACAGAATATTTATTTAACTTACATTTTGACTTTGTCACTTAGCTTTTGTTTTACTTAAACTTTGAACAAGTAGTTGCTGAAGAATTAAAAGTAGATGAGGAAGTTATATTTTTGTAAGAAGTTAAACAATTAACATCTATATAAATTCTCATAAGCTATGTCTACTACCTTGAACAACTTTATAATAGTAACTGAAAATAGTAGCATATTGTGTGGTATGTTTGCACATTGACTAATGACATAATATGTGTGTCTAAGACAACATCAGAAAATAATTGGTAGTTTAGTTCTATCCTTTCAATTGTACTTTATATGTAGTTCTTTCTGTACCTTATCTCTAATTTTACTTTTGATTTTAATATATTTCTGAAAGTATAATCTGAAAAAAAAATGAAAAGTTTTTCTAATAAAGTTATACTATTATATGTTTTATACAAACGTAATTATTTTTATTTGTGCTAGGGAAAGGTAGTACAAAAAAAAAAAAGAGTGAACAGCAAAGAGGCATACCAAAGTCTTATTAGCAAAAATTGTCTAGTCACTAGATAATTGTTTTTTAAGTGATTTGTTTATTTTTACTTACCTGTTTCAGTAACAGTGTCAGACAAATATAATGCACACATTCATTTTTAGATGAGGATAAAAGATATTGTGTGTTTGTAAGTTACATGTTCGTTTCTAAAGTTTTTTCATGAAAGTGAAACAAGGGCAAGGAATACAAAGATTAGACTTCTGCCACTAAACAAATTGATGATTTTGAATTTGGATGGTTTTCATACCATTTCATTTTTCTCATTTCAAGGACAGTGCTTCCAGACACAATAGCCAGTCCTAGTATCCTACCCATGTGTAACAAAGAATCATTTTTATTTATTAGACACCTTTGCATTGTGGTGTTTCACTGATGTAATTACTGAGCTAACTGTTTTATTAAAACCGAACTATTTTACTTTTAAAATCCCAAAGAATTACATTCATCTTAAATTATGCACTTACGTTTCCGAGAATGCCTACTAATCTTATTAGTCATATGTTAACAAAGCGATTTCTTTACTCCCTAGGAGACCAAAGAGTAATATATAATGTCTGTCATTTTTATGAGCCAAATATCACATGATTCAAATCATGTTAGTGAGCTGGTTTATTTTTATTCTGTATTCCAAACTATTCATTCTATTTTAAAAATTCCAGGTTTCCTGGCAGTGGTGCAAGTATGGAATAAAATACACAGAGCTCCGCCTAAATCAGTGATGAGCATAATTTTCTTTTCAAGTCCAAAAGTTTATAATCCCTAGAATTCTCCCTTCAGATGAAAATGTAGACACTAAACATTTAAAAATTATTCAGAAAACACTCCTAGGACTGAAGAGAATGTGATAGAAAATAAAAATGTGGTGGAAATAGGGAAGAGTTTAGAAATTGATCCGTCCATATGATTGTGCTAAACCTGAATACTGTCACTTGAAATGCATTATCATCTTTGCATAAACTTTTTAGCTGTGAGGAATGGCATGCTGTCCAGTGGCCACTGTCATCTATCATAAAGGAGCAAACTGTAGTGATTAACGAAAAACTGTAAAAAGATGGAATGGTATGTTGCAGCTTAGTTGTTTACTTGTGGAAACAGAGAAAACTAATTACGTTCTAAAAAGAGTGC
The DNA here is from genome assembly GCF_964034855.1 of Anser brachyrhynchus. NCBI lineage: Eukaryota > Metazoa > Chordata > Aves > Anseriformes > Anatidae > Anser > Anser brachyrhynchus. Next base: position 26,347,634 of record NC_137699.1, on the reverse strand, counting down.
AGATATGTTTAAAAATGTACAGAATAGTAATTTCATATTGGCGTATTTGAGGGTGTGCTTACAGCTTGAATCAATGTTGTAGCTAAACAGGGTTGGAAATAAGATCACTTAAAGGTAGTGTAACTGTTTCCTGCTGTTCTTAAGCACTGAAAAGTGAGACAACACCAATAACTACCCAGGAGAAGCTTCTGAAATGCATACCTCAGACAAGGAATGTTAGTTTCCAACATTGAACTTTGATAAACACAATGAGGAACTTATGAATACGTTCTGTATTTTTAAAAAGATGTCCAGAATCTGTTTTGCTGCTAGTGTTACAGCAAGGAAATACGTATCAGTAATTGCAGCTATAATCCACTTTCCTTTTTGCTTTTGTTCCAAAATTCCTCAAAAATTGAGCGTGTCAAAAGTAGCTTGAACTGGACATGGTATTTTAAATACTTTTTGACTGGCCATAACAATTATTTCTACTAGTGGAAAAAAAATAGGAGAAGAAAATACAATTTTTCACTTCCAGAGTGCCAAGAAATGTGTTGTTTATAGTAAAAGACTGATTTTGTGTGCAGTAGTGAAAACTGGGTTGCTGAGTTCTTGCTTGTAAAAACTGACTTGCAACTTCTTTCCCTCTACATTTTGTGTATAGAATTGTAAAGTAGGTGTCTAGAACATCAGCATTTTAAAGGCACTGATAGCTGGCCAGATCCTGTCTCAGGAGTCCAAGGAATTTTCTTTCCTTTTTATCACTGTTTAGCACATAACTTCCCCTGCCCTTTCCTTTCTGTAAGAGGAGAATGAAGTCCGCTTTTGTTAAAAAAAATGACTTGTTTTGTCCGTTTCTGTTTCTCCTTTTTCTCTTGATAAAACTTCTGATTGGGTTCTTCTCATTTAATCCCAGCAGAAACAAAGGATTTAGGGTCTGCAAGACCCTGAGAGAAAAAGGCAAGAATAGAAATAATGGAATCAGATGTGATCCTCTTTCCCCTGATCTCAGTAGTGCATTTAGCAGACCGGTCTGTAGCTGTACACAAGACTGCCTTAACTATCCATAGGCAAGAGCCTCTTCTAAATTGCCTCTGCTCCTATCGCCACATCAGTGAGACTGGCCAGGCAATTCCATGTAAAGCAACAGGGAAAACATTAAGGAAAAAACTGGCAGATGCTTTCACTTCAAGGTTTTCAAAGGAAATAAAATGTGTAGCCTGGCAAATGGCCCACTAAAATGGTATATACTATATATACAAAAGATCTAGCCAGCTAGCTTGTGGTTTGTTTTTTTCATAGGAGTATCTTGCCTTCATACTGCAGCTGTCTTAGTGAGAAAGATATTCCATAAAACCCAGATCCTGCAAGAAGGGAGAAGTTGTTTGCCTAGTGGGGTTTTCAGTGAGCAATGCAGACAAACTGTGCTTTTGATTTTCTCTTCAGTTGAGAATGTACTCTGTTCTACTTTTTGGTACTTTACAAAGTGCCTTTGAGTAGTAATTAGAACTTTGTTTGGCTAATGTGCCTAAAAAGGTTGGTGGTGATGGTTCTTGCACATAAAGTATATAACAAGCAGACTTAGAGCAGTTTTAATTTCTTTGAACCTAACGATGTCTTTTGTACATATCTTGTTTCAGAATTAAAGTGGCTCAGCAATCAGTAAGCAAGTTGACTGCAGAGAAGAAAGTTGAAACAAAGAAAATCAATCCTACAGCTAGCCTGGTATGATGTGTTTCTCAGCATGACATTCAGAATGTTTTTTGTGACACTGTTCTTGTCATTCAGGATGATGGTGGGTTTTTGTTCTTGTTGAAGTGTGATATAGTATGCTTTGACAGTTTAAGCATAGCAAGTTGTTAGTCTTCCCAAAGAAAAGTCTTTAGGCTTATGCCCTACAGTAATGCCCTACAATAATTAAAATTAAAGCATGGTTTAGATGTGCCTAAGCATGGTTCTGCTGTTTGAGATAACAAAATACAATGAGCGCTGCTTTTCTGGTTATTTCCCCTCTGCCACTAAAGTCTCTTGTATTTTCTTTCATGCTATGTAATGCATTGGGGCTCACTGTATATATTTGCCCAATGGGCAAGTGTCTTCTTTTCTTCAAAACCTTACAAAATGTTGTTTGCTCTGTTGAATATGGTAGAAGGGATTGAATCCCCATTTTGTTCCTTACTGTTTCCCAGTTTTTTTCATAGGTCACAAAAAGAGGACTAATAATTGACACTGTAGATAAAAATGTTTTTTATCTTTATGCAAGGCAAAGATGTTAGAGTCACATTTCTTAAACTATGGGATGCGAGAGATTAAGGGAAGGAAATGTTCATGAAGGAATCGGTATATTATTTCCATTCCCAACACAGCATATCAATTGCAGGACAGGCGGCAGAGGTATGATTGACTAAACTTTGTTGGGAAGACGAAGAGGTCATTAGACAACACAATCTGCCTAATGCTAAATTAGAGTCTTTATGTCAGCAGAAACCGTTCTGGACAAAAGGTGTTAAGAGTCACAGTAGAAATGTATCTAGTTTTCTCTAGCTGCACTAGTCTTCACAGAGATGCTGGTTAGTCGGGGTATTTTTAAAGGCACACGGTATTTGACAACTGAGTAGCTAAAGCAAGCTTAGTTTCCCTACAGTAAGTAATGCAGTGGTTGAGAGCCTCCCTTGAGTGTTCCAGGAGGGGTTTTTTTTGTGGTTTTTTTTGAATTAAGGAAAACTCTAATCTGCTGTGACTCATTCAGTACTTCTTAGTATTCTAGACTAAATGCTTATGGCAACTTGAGAGAAGATGGAAAATTAGAGGAAAGAATGATAATAAAGCACTTTTTTTTAACAACAGAAAGAAAGACTACGTCAGAAGGAAGCCAACGTGACTGCCAACTGAGAGAAGAAAGATGAAAATGATAGCGTGTCTTAATACTTTTCATGATGCTTTACTACACCCGTGGCCCAGGGAGCACCTTATGTTAGCTATTGAATTCTGCTTTGCTGATCTGTTCCAAGACAATCCACTAAAGATTTTTCAGTTCCTTCAAAGGAGTTTGTACTTTCAGAGGAAGGAGTTCTAAGGTGTTTTTTACTTGGGAATTCAGAATGATTTTCTGTAATTCTTCCTCACATTGCTTAAAATGCATCTGGTTGTTAATGGTTATTTAAAGTACTCTATATGTAATGCAATAATATGGAAAAGCTAAAATGAGAATTTTGGATGCTGGGTTAAGTAATGACTAACAACCTGTAGGTTATTTACAGGGCTTTGTGTAGATTAGAGTGAATATGCCATTCAGCTCACAAAGGACTATTACATAATATTTTTTTGTTTACTTCAGCAGTAAGTAATTTTACAGTGTCTTGAGTATTGGATGCACCTTTCTAAAATTGATTAAATATAGTTATAGATTTATTCTGTATTTTACTATAAATATTTTTATAGAAGCCTCAGCTTATGCCACACATTGAAATGAAAGCAATATTTTGCACATTAAAAGGAATAGCTTCAAATTCTTTAGCTGTATGATCAATGGCATAACTGATTCATTATTTTTATGGTTTCAATTTAACATTTCCTAAATTCTGAGCTCCAAAAGAAAAATGATTAAGAAATATATTTTTATTTCAGCATGTATTGAAACTACCAGTTCCATAAAATGATGTCTTTATTATTCATTGAGCTAAAATATAACAGTGTGTCTCCATGAAGTTATACACTTGCCATTTAATCTCTGGCTTTCAAATCTATTGAAAGCTTTCTGTTAAAAAATTAATAATTCTCTCTAACATATATTTTGCAGCCTGGTCTTGTCCTGCTATATTTATGTGAAGAATGTATCCAGAATATATATATATATAATAATTTTAAAAGTAAAACTTGAGGAAGAAATAAGAGTTTGCTGTCATCCTGTAACATTGTCATAATTGCCTGTGAAGTAACAGAGCCTGAAAAAAAATCCACCGAACATCCACTGTTGCTTGAAGATTCTGACTGCATTTTAAGGATTCAGACTCTTAGAAGTAAAGATCTTGAAGCAGAAGTTAATTTAACATAAAACAGAAAATTGACAGTTAAATACAAGCATGATAATGGCCTATAAATATGAAGAAAAAATGGAGAGAATATGCTTCTTCTGTCCATAAGAGAGAAATCCCCTTCTTTATGATAATGGTATCTGAAATTGGATAGGAAGATAAATTAGGTAAAGAACCAAGTACAAAAGACACTGTGGGCAAGGCATTAGTCCTTTCACTTAGTAAACAGAAAGGATACATGTGAGACAACTTCATCAATAGAAATGAACACTTGTTGCTCAGTTGTTGGTGAATGTAGCTTGAAGATTTCATATATTACAGGTTTCTTAAATGAGTCTCTCTCTCATTCTTGCATACATAAAAATAAGGGAATCAAGATTGCCCAGTATGTTTTGGAGTATCTAGCTGCTATGGATATACTTGAGAAACGTAAGCATAATTCTTATGAAAACAGTCAATAATAGACCAACAAAAATAACTAAGTTTTAGTTCCACTATTTCCATTGCAGAAAAATAAATTACAAAGATTTGTTTGGTTCTATCATTCCAAGTTTTCTGTCTTACACCAAATAGATAAACTACATTTATTTCCAATATTATCAGTGATAAATAACAGGAGCAATAATGCTTATAACAACCAAAGAACAAGAGCAAGCAAGGCAATTCTGATGAGTCTTTAAGCAAACAACTGTTGAATTTTGATATGGTTTTCTATCACGAAGATAGTGTATATTGCAATTTGAATTAATTGGGAATTTTTCAATGAAATGTTTTATTTGGAATACTAATCAACAAAAGTAGCAATGTTTGTGAAAAAGAATTGATCTTGAAAATTCTCATTAAAATATATTATGGCAAGAAGTTTTTAAATTATTGAAATAGCCTGTTTCAAAATTTCTGTATGTGAAGTTTCATTTTTCAGTTCAGACTGACTTTTCATTTTGAAATGTTGAAAAATGTATATAAAAAGGGGTTAAAATTAAAATTTTTGATGTAAAGCATTCCTTGATCAGATTTATAATTTTTTTTTCAGATTATTAACTAGCCAAAGTTTTAAGAATTTAGGCTATTTTTCAGAAGTCTTCAAAACTTATGTAGCACAGAGGCATTATTTCTTCCATATCTCTAGTTGTTGCAACCTTTCTCTCAAGATGGAGGTTTAGCTTACAATTTCACCTGTGACTTAAATTGTCTACTAGTAGTTATACTGTTTTTAAGTGAAGTAGAAAAAAAGTGCATCTAGAGCATTTGACTCATTCTCTTACTCAAGACTTTAAGATTCTCGGATGGAATTAATCAGCTAAATTTCACACTGACACCCCTACAGGTACCCAGAGGTGTCATCAAACCGTGACTAATGGTATTCTTGCTGACCTTAACTAAACTTGAATTAAAGAAGAGATATTAACAGATATTACATACTGTGTAAACTGTTAAATTATGAAATGCCTAGGTGCTACAGATGTAACAAATAGGCATCAACCAGCATTCATCTTGAGGTCACCAAGTGTCATCAAAAGTTATGTTTTAAGTTTAAATTTAGTTTGGTGCCTGACTTTAACTGGATCTTTCTAATTTGAGGGGTGAAGAAAAGGAGTACAGAAAGGGAAAAGAAAGAAAATAAAAAGACAGAAGGGAACAAAAGTCTCTGGTAAATGTCTACATTGTTGTCAAGGAAGTAAAAGTAAAGAATGGACTAAATTAAGCCAACCAACTGTAGCAAGGCAGTTACCATTTTCCAAGCTAGTTAATTTAAAATACCTCTACACAACACGGAATTTGCTTCTGTGACCACAAAGTAGATCTGTCATGAGAATTTTTGTTTTGCTTTGTTTGTTTACTGTCCTATTGTTGCCAAGCTTCTTACAGTCTGTTAAGCAAAACACTATTAAAACCCATGTTGCTCAGTAGGTGCTTTTTACACAAAAAATGGTATGTATACATTGCTATCTTATAAACTGGATTATCAGTTTGCTAATGAATTAATTTACTAATGAATTAATTTACTAATTAAGAACTCAATTTAGGTGAGTAAATCTCTAATTTGTGAAGTGCTGTTTAATGTATTTACAATGTTACTACTTATTGGTAGTAAAATGAAAGAATTTTTAGCACCTTTGAGATATTTTTACAGTATAAATTATATTTTCATGGTGTTTTTATTAATCTATGAGAACTACCCAGATGTTTTGCCATGACTCATATGTATTTTACCATGTGCTTTATTTTAAGGTTGTAAGTGTATAGCTTGAATAATATATATACTTGTGTATTTAACTTAGACATTTTTTCAACAAAACAGAAACTGTGTTCTTCAGTTTCTGTACATACGGAAAATGCAAGTCCAGTGGTTGGAATATTCAGAAAGCAGAGAGAAAAATAATTGAGCATCAGCAGTTCTAGGAAGGGTGGAGCTTATACAGGATTTCAAACTTTCTGACTTGCTGAGGATATTCCTCCAACAGCCAGGGTATCCCTGACCAGTCTAATTGTTTTCTACATAGAACATGAACAAAATATTCTGTTTTCCATATGAGGCACAGGATTCTTACTGCCCTGATATTCTAGTAAAAAATAGCAGTTTCTTTCTCTGATCTAAACATCTTTCCTACCTGATGAATATGAGGCAGTGGAAGACTGTATTTATATTGATATGATGCCTTAATCTTGTGTGGGTGTGAAATTTCTGAAACACCCCAACAAGTAAGAAATATGTATCTCATTACAGCACTGATGTGATTTTGAAAATCCAGCTCCATAATCTGTGTTTAGGCACCAGGCTAATATTAAAGTGTCAGAAAATCATATCCATCTAGTTTTTGCTTATTCATGGCCTTGTCTGGATCTTGTTTAATTTTGTTATGGATCTCACTCATTATTTATTCACTTTAAACTCCTTTAGACTTTATTAATTTATGATAATGGGTTTCAGGATTTGCTGTCTGGAGAGTTCTCTTTGGCTTTTCTCTTATGAAGATAAGCCTATATATTTGCATATAAATATGAAGATAGAATGTTAAGAGATAACTTGATTGTAGTCAATAAGTTGCTTCAGAGAGGGAAAATACTAGGAACTAAGTGGCTCCTTGAGCTAGCAAGGAAAAGTATCACAAAAAAAAAAATCTGAAAATTAAAAACAGAAGAGATATTAAAATTAGAAGTAAATTCCAAACTGTTAGTAATGAGCCTAGTTAACCACAGAAAGAAGTTAGCAAAGGTAGTTGTGGTTTGTCCATTCTTCTCTGATGCTTTCAAATCAGGTTGGACGATCTTTCTGAAAGGTTGATGTAGTCTAATGCAAATTACTGGACTCAGCTCAGATGTGCTAAGCTGAATCCCATGTACATTGACTTTCCAGATCACATAGTCTCTCTCAACAGAAAAATCTAGAAGTATGTCAAAAGACCCAATAAAAAAATATTTATTTTGTCATCTATAAAGACAAAATATTCATAGCCAAGCAACTCTTTGTTGTGATTTTAAATTTAAAATATCACAAATAGTGTGGTGTAGAACATAATGCAGGAAACGATTCTCAAATCAGCAATCTAATACTGAGGAAATACAAAGCCTTTTCATAGAAGCTGTTACTGTAAGTGCTTATATACACGAGTAATTTTATGTATATGAGTGTTCTTGCGGACCACAGTTAAAAATATCTGTAGAGGACATTATGGGGTCATGGAACTGAACAATATCTCTTTTTGAATCTTGTCATGAGGATTATCCTAAGCTGTTCCTGTATGGGATGTGGATTTCTTTTCTGTGGTGGGATCTGCCTCAACAGCTAACTGGAGTTCTGGTAGCTTTTGGAGGATGGAGGATGAGGTTGTTTGCATGGAATATTTGCCATTGGCCATCAACTCCTAAAACCACAGCTGCTGTGGAGTTACACTGCAGTACAATTCCCTGAGCCAAGATTGCCCCAGGGACTGCTGGAAGGGGGACTGGAAAATACAGTCAAGGGGTATACATTTTCAAAGGGGAAAGAGATCATAGTTATATTTCCAGATTAAAGTAGAGGCTAGCAGACTCTTCCAAAATAGCAGAAATTTTGTATGTATTCTTTAATTAGGCTATATGGATTTTCAGAAATGCTACATTCATATATTCATATATGAATTTAATTCTGTGCCTGTATTTTTGTTTTTATTGTTCATATAATTTAATATGAACAGGATCGTGTATATTTTCTTACTCTTTTACTGTGCTGTGACCACTAAAAGGTTGACTACACTAAAGGTTGACTAAAACTGTTGAGAGATCCATTTACAAGGTGCCGACAGGCAGTTGCATTTCAGGTTTCCATGTATTGCCCTGACAGGAATCTTCATATTTTCCTAAGGGTAAGAAGAATTTAGCAGCCACACCACCTGAGTTTTCAACCTCGTTTAATCATAAACAGGTGGTTGTAGCTTAGGGCAAATGATGCTGCGAGATTTTGTCATTATTGATAACTATTGTTTCCACTGCAGTTACAAGTTAGCTGGGGCACAGTATAATCCTGAAGATGAGGGTGGGATGTTTTTGTGATTCCTAATGAACTGTAATGTACTTGATAAACGTAAAGTCCTAAAGCGTATTGACACGGCCTCAGATTCATGTACTATATTGACTCTGGCATACAGCATCCTTATAGGTTAAGATACAGTGACTTTAAGGAAGAAGAGCTGTAATATCTGTTCACCATTTGAAAGTCTTTCTTTAATCATTTTTAGAATCTGCAGCAAAATTTTGGTCAATCTTCTGTGATGTGAATTACTCGTTAAAAAATCCAAATGATCCATTTGCTTTCTCCCAGAAGGATCAAGCTTGTAGTTCTAATTTTTCACTTTCTCATTTGGCATGCTGTAAATACATTCCATTGTTGCTGGGCAAATGCTCATCCTATGCATCCGTTCAGAGATAACATGTTACAGAAACTGCATAACTGTGGAAATCAAAAAATGTGATTCTATTTCCTGCTGCCTGAAGCATCTATAATCAGCAAATTAAAATATTTATTGTATGGCACCTGCTGCTTATTTCTTAGCCAGTTGTAGTTCAAGGAATATATTTCCATTAGCAGCTAATGACTGTGCACTGGGTAAAAGCCATGTTCTTTTTATAGTTTTTTTGTTGTTTGTTTTATTTTGTTTATTTGTTTTACTTTCTTAGAGTAAGTTTTTGTGGTGTGAGTTTATTCGAGACTAGGTGGAAATACACCATTTCATACAAAAAATAGAGCAAGATCACAGTTCTATTCTCTATTTCTTTCAAATCTGACAAGAAGGTGAAGGAACAAAACTGTGTTGTTGTTCTGTTTTGTTTTTCCATTCTGCATGAAAACAATCCTTCTTCTGATTCCTTTTCATTCCGGTTGTTCATTTTGTGTTACAGTCTAGCGTGTTTTAGGAAAGCTGTAAAGAAATTAGAAGGTTCAGGTATGAATCTCATTCCTTAAAGATTTCCTGTAATGTTCTAATTCAACAAACTGGCCCGAGGAGCTCCTGCCCTATTCCCCACTCTCCTTGTTTTATCAAAAGTAAAGTCACATAGTTATAAAACTAGTTGCTAAATGTCAAAGAAAAACTCAACTATTGGGTGAAGAGAGGTCATTTAGCTTCCAAGCCACAGTAAAGACTTACTCAGCTTTGCTGAGCATGATTTGAACCTTAGTAATTCAGCTAAACAGCTTCAGTTTCAAAGGGTTAGACAATCAGTACAACGTTTCATGCATTTCTGTTCCTTATTGTTTTACATCAAGAAAGCCTGTCTCTGAGTAGGAGGCAGAACTTGTGCATTTAATTATGTAACCAAGGCTTTTGCTCTATTTTAGACCAAAAGTATGTGTGATATGAGAATTCTATCTGAGTGTCTTTTGCATTATGTTTTATACATATTTTCACTCACTTATCAATGGGCCAAATAAAAGGACTCTGTAACATACCTGAAAACAAAGAGGCTGGTTAAAACGTCATTAAAAATATACAAAGCTCACTCTTCCTAGTTGATTTTGATTTTGATTTGAAGAAATCCATCCTCATTGAATTTCCTATTGAAGTGTTGGGATTTTGTTGGTTTGTTTTAATTCAGAGATGATTTTATATCAGATA